>NW_023994698.1:0-251933 GCF_015586225.1 Lucilia sericata | reverse complement strand
TTCCATATTAGTGGAGTTTGTACCTTTAATTTCTTGAAGACATTGCAAAGTCAGAATTCTTTCCTTCAGAAAATTATCTAAATCTTTCCATGAAGATAAACTTAATTTGTCCTTAATGCCCTGTTCCCATAAAATAATTGTTGAACTAGGTAGACGTTGAATACACATAAACACGATAATTGGGTCCCAATTATCTGTAGGCACATTATAAATAGAAAGTGCCATAAGAAAACTATCGATTCCGCTCTGTAAGGTTTTGAGTGCTGTGATCGACTCCTTGTCAAAGGCAGGAAGACTAAATAAAAGCTTTAGTTGGTTATGCACCAACATACGAGGATTCTCATATGCATTCCTTAAATCGCGCCAGGCTAACTCAAAACTATTATTATTTAATGGATATCTTGAAACGATTGTTTTAGCTTCACCCTCGGTTTTCCGTATTAAATGGCAAAGACGTTCTATATTGCTAAGCCGCGAGCTATTAATGTAAATTGCGGTAAATAAATCCCTAAAAGCGGGCCATGAAACATAATCCCCTACGAAAGAGTCGATATCGCATGGAGGGAGCGTCAGATTATGCTCTGAATTATCGGAATTCAAATTCGCTGTTGGAGGTTCATTAGTTTTTGAAGCGGATTCCAATGTTCTTATTTTCTTAGAAATAGATCCTCCACATTCAATATATTCATAAGATGTGGCTTGATATTTTTCCGCTACCACTTTAAATTCACTAGACTCTAGAGTGTTAAGACATACTTCGTACGTCGAATTAACTTTGTCCCAAAGTCTTTCTAACTCCCGTTTCCGAATCTCCAACTTAAAAACGTCATGCAATTCATCATCTAAATTATCAAACCTCACGCGGTATGCAACGATAGCATCCGATGCTCTAATAAACGCATTTAGTGACGTGACCGACATTTTTAATATTTAAAAATTGTAATAAAAATAGATGAATTAATAACTCGATATTAAACTACGAATGACTACAAAATTTATATCAACAAACTTGATAATAGTCAAACTGACCGACCGTAGGGTACCCAATATAAGGGAAGAACAAGAATACACCGTAATGTATTTTGTTGGTAGAATTTACAGATGTAAATCTGTAAACAAACAAACGCACAAAAGAAAATGTAA
This sequence comes from Lucilia sericata, assembly GCF_015586225.1. Lineage (NCBI taxonomy): Eukaryota > Metazoa > Arthropoda > Insecta > Diptera > Calliphoridae > Lucilia > Lucilia sericata. The sequence goes on along the minus strand of NW_023994698.1, from coordinate 250,790 downwards.
TGAAACACTAATTTATAATAAATAAGATCAACAATATCGCTTTAAATTATTGTCCGTAAGATCAAAAGAATTTAAATATTTTTTGATATAAATTAAAGTTAAAATTAGTGCAAAATATCCACAAATACAACAAGTTAAACCAATTGAAAAATCACAAAAAATATGTGTGTGTGATCGCGAAACTATAGAATTTTTTAACACTTGCTCACAATTGAAATATATTTACGTACCTTATTTCGTAGAAATTTCGTAAAAATTAATAATAAATATATCTTCGGTGGACTGTATGTTTTCCAAAGGATGATGGAGTGAAGATGCCAAAAATCTATGTGTGTATGATACACAAAAATCCGGTTCGCTAGGACCAAATGTTCAGCTCCACCACAATTTCCCAAGATTTTATGAAAATAAAACAAAATATTTGCAAATTTAATGAGACGTAGATCTCTCTGTATTTATTTATTATTATTATTTTACCTCGTAGAAGCAATAACGCCAAGAGCACGTAGTGCTTATGTTGACGATCAGAAAAGAAGTGTTTTTTAATTTACAAAACGTAAATTGGTGGCAAACAATATTTAGGTACCGTTAACGGTTTACTCGTTAGAATTTTCCAACAAAGTTGTAAATAAAGCGGAGCTTAATAAGATTCTAACGTTGCAAAAAATAGTATTTGCATATGTTATCAAAACAAGTGTAAACCATAAATCGAACTTGAACAACATTTTTTAGCATTTTACAATCAATTTATGGAGCGATTTTAAATTCTGAAGACATGAATCGTTAATTACTCAATCATAATATAATTTATAAACATTTGATAACAATTTGGTCAATGTTATATGAGAATATTTCCTTGATAGATCCAAAATTTCTGAATTTCGCGCGATAGCATTGAGCGTTTTTAATATTTCAACTAGGCCTATATTTAAATAGGCCCAAAAATATGATCATATTTTCTCCAAAAGGTTAAAAATTTAGTGACTCTAGTATTTTCAAATCCTTAAAAAAAGATAATAGGCCAAGAAAAAGGATGCTAAGACATGCACATGTGCTAACTGAAACACCACCAAAAAATGTTTTTAAAATTCTTATAAATGGAAATTTTATTTTCAGTAAATGCAAATTTTAATTTCAAAAAATGGAAAATAGAGGTCAATTCGAAAGAAAACTATTCTTTTTATTTAATTAATATACAAATTTATTATCAAATCGATGTAATACGATATTAGATATTTGCGGATTAGTTCTTCATTTTTTTATATTACATGTGAGGTTTAACTTGCATAGAATTAAGCATATTCAGATCATAGTAATGATGTGTTATTATTCCATAGATAATTATTAAACATTAGAAGCAAGTTTTTTAAGGTTTTATGGTGAAATTTGATAAAATTATTACAATTTGTATCATCACAATCTTAAATATGCCAACAGTCTGACCCCATGTTAGAGGGTCAGACTGTTGTTTACCTGGGAAAAAAATTTTTAAATTCTCATTAAAAAAAAATGGACTATTGACCCATTAGGGGCATATTTTGACATAAAGAAATTTACTAGTACTACAAGACACATTTCAGCAAAAATAACCAAAGACAACTGCTTAATATTTGTCACATCAAATTAAATTGCATTTAGAAGCATAGACAACTGTCCTTTCATAATAATTAGTTGCAATTTTTTAAAATTAATTAACATTTTTCAATATTGTTTCAACGTATTTCAAAGAGTGTGCTATAATTATGAAACAGTTTTTTATGGTTAGTTTTGTATAAAAAGCCCTATTACCGTTATTTTGCCGACTTACACGGAATTTTGATACTTATTACATAAACTGGACTTCGTTCTTGAATTTGCCATCAATCATGTTTTTCTAACTTAATTTATTGTAATAATATAAAAAGAATAAAAACCTAAAACAAGGTGCGCTATATTTTTGAGCAGTACTTTAGATATTAGTTATTTGAGGCGACAGGTGACTAGATATGAAATTATAACAAAATAAAAAACTAGTACCAGTAAAATACTAGTTCCATTTCCTACAGGGTAAATTGTTAAATCCTGCTTAGAATTATAAATATAAAATCCTACCTTAGAATTGTAGACATTTACATCTTCAACTTCAAAAAACCAGACACATTGTGGCGATTCCGATTTTATGACATTATCCGCATCAGATACCACGTTATTATCCGTATTTAGATTTTCCGATTCATTATCACTCGCGCTACGATCCGCATTTTCAAGTGTGTTGTCCTCAAAACTGTTTTCACCTGGAAGTGCAAATACAGTAGCCTTGCACAGTACGATATTGTCTATGTCAACAGTGTCGTCACCATGTTGCGTTTGGGCATGTCGGAATAATTTCGTATTGAACATTGCAAAATAATTCGTAACGTTTTGATATTGGTAAAATAAGGAACACGATAGTTTCGTTACCGGTTTATAACTCGTGAAAATAGCTTTATTTCTATGAGCAAATAACCGCTGAAAGAATAATTTTTAATTAGTCGCTCATGGCCATGTGTGTAATTCATAAAACTTACAATATAATTATTAGTAAACTTGGCTATTTTCATTAAATTTATTTAATATTTAAACTACACGACAAAGAACAGACTCGGCGGCTTCAGCGTAAACAATTTTTACGCACACACAAATCTGAATGTTTTTATTAAGTCAGCTGTTTTGAAACGTGTGAAGATATCGTTGAAAAATAGTGTAGAAATCAACTATATAATTGAATTATTTTGGGTATTTATAAATCCCTACAGAATAAACATAGGAATTTAGAAATACGCAATTATTTTTAATATGTACCAAACTTTAACCATCAATATAAGTAACCACAACAAAGATTTTGCACACATGGGCTTATTATTAATTTTATAATTAAGTGATGTTTTTATAAACACCTTATCTATATTAGACAAATATTTATTATGCTAAACGTCAAACTGTTATCATGATAAAAAATTAACAGGTACAGACGGCATTTATTAGCGTTATAACGTCGTTATGACAGTGTTGTATAAACAATTGTTTAGACAACGTTGTCTTGATAACAAACGTCATTTTATTGTAAAATTTGTTTAGAACTTTGTTTTTGTGCAATTAAAATTGATTTTTAACATAAGTTTCAGTGAAATTAGTGTTTATATACCAAATTTGCATTTAATTTTAATTGTTTTTATAAAATATAACATTATTTCAATAAAATTATGTGTGAGTTGTCGTTATAAAATCGCATTTCGTTACCCCTATGCATTAACATAAACAAAAAACTGACAATTTTTCTGCCGACGTTTTGTCAAGAGCCGTGATAAATCTTTTTCTAATAGACACAGGGTAATATAGACAAGGGCTAATATAGACACTAGGAAAGACAAAGTCATATAGTAGGAATATAGGCGAAACTGAAGGGGTTGTCAAACAAAATTTGTTATTCTCTTCACACAGACGAGTTCTGAGAGAATTAAACACACTTCAGAAAACTAAACATACTCACAAAACTTCAAATTTTCTTCGCGAAATTGCGAGGATATTAGCACTTAATAGTTATTCTTATCACTTAAACTTAATATTTATTATTTTTTTGCCACACTTTAAATGTATTTAAAATGCCGAAAATAATTTATATTTTACAAACGAAAAAAAATATTTTTTTATTCCTTGACATTTAATTTTAATTAAAACTGAAAAAAGAAAAGTTGTAAATTATCGTATTTAAAATGAAACAAGTGTTTCACATACTTTTTTCTTTTTCCATTGGTGTAGAAAAAATACCAAAACGACGTGTTTATATTATGTTTTAAGATGAAATGTCTTTCGAAAAAAAATTAATTTACTAATATTTTCATTCACTAGTATATGAAATCCCAGTAATTACACACAAAAAATAACGCATCAAAAATACATTTATTATTTAGTACCTTTTTGAACAACTGCGTTTATTTTTGTGCTTCTACCAATACATTCTCACTAGGGTTCTTATGAAAAGTCGATTTTTCAACTTTTTCTTTTAATTAAAAGTCGACTTTTAGACTATAAGTATTTTATAAATAGTCGACGCACATAAAGAAAACAACCCGACGAAAAATAAAACAAACCGCAACAGCTGTTTTATCAAAATAAACATTTTTTTTGGTGTGGTGAGTTTTTTTTGTTTACAAATATGTTGTTGTGCACGTGGAAAAGACGCAAAAACTCGTTTTCAATATTTACATTTTCAATATGTGTTTATGCACGTGGAAAAGATTCAAAAAAATTGATTTTCATGATTTACTTTAAAAAAATTATTTTTGATCAATTAAAATATGTATATAAATGTGGAAAGGAACAAATCTGATAAAATATAAATATATTTGGGATTATATCGTTACAGAATGCCTTTTAATAAAAAACATTCAAAAAATAATACTATGGTCATATATAGAAAATAATATATAACTGCTATCGGACGATCTTGTGCACGATAAAAACCTATATAGAACTTTAAGTTGGAAATATACAAATCGGATGGCATAATTTGTTTTGTGGAGTTCATCGTTCTAGGGTGTGTACTACAGCAACAAACTTTTTTTACAAAATGTGACTATATCCGTATATAGAAAATTATACATAACTGCTATCGGAAGATCTTGTGCACGATAAAAACATATATAGAACTTTAAGTTGGAAGTGTAGAAATCGGATGGCATAATCTGTTTGAGATTTTAGGTAGGGTCAACTGTGGACCGACCCTTACAAAATTCAACAGATAAATTTTGTTTTATATAAAAGTTGTTGTCGAATTTTATAGCTATTTTTTAAGCCAGTTATGAGTGGTAGTAATTTCCCGAGGTGGACCTTATATCGGGGATAGGTTAAATTATGGACCGATCCCCTTAAATTTGACAAAACGATGTTGACTCCTTGTTTATGTGGAATTTCTTTGCTATATTGGTATTTTTATTACAATTATTGGAGTTAATATCTTTTTCTGAAGGGGAACTTATATAGGGGTAGGGTCAATTTTGAACCAACCCAGAAAGGTTTTGGATCATATAAATCTTGTAAAATAATTTCCTGATCCTCATAAAATTTGGCAAAAAGATTTTAGTTCCTATAAAACTTGTTTTTGTCGTTCTTCTTCGCTATACTGGAATATTGAAGCTCAATAATAAACTCCATCAACTAAAAATATTTTGGCAAATATTGGCTAAGATCCTAGTCTATACTTTTATGGATTTTAGACCAATATTTCGGTGTAAAAGTTCCTTGGCTCCTTGATGAGTTTATCGTATACCGATATTGTCCATTTTCAATAACAAACTCAATCTTAGACTGTAATAAGATCCCAGCATATACTTTTATGGATATTAGACCAATATTTCAATGTGTTACAAACGGTGTAAAATGTTCCTTGACACCCAGATGGGTTGTGTCTTCCAAGTGGTGATTTAGCGATCTTGAAAGTGACGGAACTAATAGGGAATCACATTGTTCGCCGGTCTCTGGTAAGATTTTAGGTTGATGACTATCAACCTGTATTTAAAGCATTAATATGTCATAGCTGTATTCTTGCATAGTCGTAGAATGAAGAAAAGATCGAAGTATTATTATGAGACCGTTTACAATAAGGCTGTGTTGGGTACCAGGACCCTGCAATATACACAAATGAGGTATCTGGCGAACTGATACGATGAGGCTCGAATCTTGTCCCATATGAACGGAACAAGAAGTTAAATCCACCCCTTTTTCATTTTTTAGGTTGATCTCCGATGGATTCCGTGACTCTTTCAACCAGTCATGGCATATAGAATGAATTGCACATTATATATGGCCGTTTTAAAAATACTTGATTCTAATGAAACCGGGATTATTATTGGGGTAGATGGTGTACACCAAGAACACTTGCACTGGCTATAAAACATTATTAAAATACATAAATTTTTCTTAGCACAAAATAATATGTCTAGTAATTTGTTTTTTTTTTTTCATTTGTTTACGTTTTTACAGAAACTCACCACACAACAATCAAAAACAGCTGTTAGGGTTTGCTGTTTTATCAAAAGGTTGTTTTATTAACGGGTATAAATAGTCGACTTTTCGACCTTTTCCGACTTTTTTCGACTTATGGACTATTTTCGACTTCTATCGAATTTTTTTTCGACTATTTTTGTCTTTTTTCGAGTTTTTCCGACTACTTTAGAGTTTTTGACTTTTTTTCTACTTTTTTAACTTTTTCTACTTTTTTCTACAATTTTCGAGTTTTCGACTTTTTCCGACTTTATTCGACTTATCGACTTTTCGACTTTTTTCGACTTTTATTAAAAAAGTCGAATCTTCGCCTTTTTTCACAGACGATAGTCGAGTTATCGACTTTTTTGGAACAAAATAGTCGACTTCGACTTTTTTCGACAAAAAGTCGATTGTTCGATTATTCGAAAGTCTATTTATAGAACCCTAATTCTCACCAGTTAGGTTTTTGACAGGGGACTTAGGTCTTTGACGATACCTTTCGCCTATACGCTACTATATGGACAAAGTTTACTAAAAAATTGTTTTGATAATTCTGCCATAACACTGCAGTAACGATAATGAATGCTGACTATGCCGGATAATTTTTATCATGATAATAATTTGTCATTCAGCATGACAAAAATGTCTCAAATTAGAGATGAGATTATTTTATAATTATTTTTTACGATTGTTTTTTAACCATGTCTATATTTGATAAATATTTATCATAGTACTTAACAAAACGTCGGCAGAACAAGTGTCAATTTTTTGTTTATATCAATGCAAAAGGGAAACAAAACACATGTAAGAATGCTATATTCAGTTGTGTCGAAACTTATATACATACTTATATTTTTAATTTTTAAAAGTTTTTTCTAACATTTAATTTTTCAAAAAAAAAATGCTGAATTCTTTCATAAATTGATTCACACCCCTGTTTCTATTCTATTTTTAAGTGCCTTTAGGGAAGATTAGATTAGGTTGATAGGAGGATGTAAGTACACCCAATCCGCAGAAATACACCTAGGTCACTATCGGGCCCGTTGTGCGCTCCTTTTCTTGAAAAATTTGTTCACTGAGTATATTATTTTTCAATGTTCAGAAACTCAGTTTCCTGGACGTTATTCCTAAGAATTTTCCAATCAGTGTTAGTCAGGAATGTTATTTCCGAAATAACAACACTTCCAAGATACTTGGATCTAACTTCGACGGATGTCTGACAGTGGCAAAGAAAGTGCTCCAGAGTTATTTTTCAAAAACCGGTTTTCGAATAGTTCGAATAGTTGATATTTGAAAAAAACCGATTGATATTTTCAAATTCGGAAAAAACCGGTTAACCGGAAATCTAGTAAAAATCAACTGGATTTGCTCGAAATCTCATAAGTTATAGATTTCGCTGTAGTGTAAAGGGGGTATAAGATTGATAAAATTTTGTTAAACAGTTAATTCAATCAAAAAAGTTTACCAAAGGTGCTTCAGAAAAATATATCCTTGCTCCTGGACTCCAATATTTTTAAAATTTAGTCGGGCTGTATTATTATTTATTTCAAAATTTAATTTAAGTAATCTTTGAATACAAAGCAAACAAAAGTATTCGAAACCTGTTAACTATATCGAGCTCCCTTCCCTTTAAAGCTAAAAAGAAAGAGCGAATGTTTTTTCGTTGCCGACTACTCCCGAATGTCCCATATGTTGTAAACCTTACCTCTGGGAGAGTATTTAGTTAAAGCTTTCTTATAATCCAATACGGTCTTATACTATGTTTTCACTGCCTTGAAATCTACTAGATTTGTTTTAAACCTCCTCAAGGTGTTTTCACTGAGCTTAAGGTTGTATTAGACGACATGTATTTTACAAATGTATGTACTGTCATTATTTTTAACAATATGTATTTCCGAATGTATGTCAAAATTTTTATTTTACTTACGATTCCTAATTTTTTCTATAGCACCTGCCTGCGTTTTTCCGTATGATTTAACCTATAAATGTAATCAAAGCTGTCTTTTTAATGTGTAAAAATTGTTAAAATTATAAATTAGTTTATTAAAAATTAAAAATATGTACTTTTTCATGTTCTTTATTCATTTTCTTTAATTTATTTTTTCAAAAAATTTAATTTCAAAACAAAACATCTGTTTTGTTTACGGTATTTTTACACGATGTGTATTTTACATATGTACTGTCAAAATTTCCATCTGTAAAAGTTGCACATATCGTCTGATATATATGAAACATTGCATGTGTTATACTATGTTCACATATCCATGTTTTTAACGTGTTTTTGGTGTTTTGAGTTTAAACACAACCGTTCACATATTAAATTACCGTGTTTTTTTGCTTTGAAATGTTTTTCCGTCTTAAACATTTTGTTTTAAAAATTATGATTTTCACTTAAATTACACTAAAGTTAATATTTAAACACAATTATTTATTAAATTAAAAAAAAAATTAAAATCTTTTCAACAACAATATTAATATTTTTTGTAATTTCAATTTTTATTTTTGACTAAAGACGCGCACAGTTACAACTGTTTGCACAAGTTTTGTAGTGTCTCCTACTGTGAGTGCGTATTGATGAGTAGTTGACTAGTTCTGGTACAAGTTGATATTGTATTTTTTCAAACATAGGTAGTGTGAGTGAGTACAGAGAGAATAAGAGTAACATACTTGTTTTGCTATACTTTAGCAAACAAATAAAATAGATAATGATGGTTGTACAACAAATAACTTATTGTATGCTGCAGCGCATAAAAACACAGTTGTTTAGAAATATTTTTTTATTATTTTAAAATGTATATTCGGTATCTCGTGATCTACAGGAGATATCGTAGCAAAATTTAACACAGTTAGAGCTTAAAATTAGTCACCTCGACTCAATTTTTTTAAAATCAATAAAAATGCATTTATGATCCGAATTAAAAAAAAAAAAACATTTTAATGGAAAAATACAAAACAAAACTTTTGAAAGGGTCCTTAGTTTCCTAATTGAAAATCCTGATCTCAGTACAATTTGAAAAAAAATAAGTTTTTAAATTTTGTCGAAATTCATCTCAAATATTCCCTAAATTGTAAAATTTGTAAGAAAATTTTTGGTCCGCAAAAAGACTTTTATTTAGCGCATTACACAGGACACAAAGATTTTGAAATTTTTCTAAATATGTAAAAATTATCGTAATTTTAAGAAAAGTTTACAAAAATATTTAGCGTTTTACTTAATGACTTTTTTAATTTATGTAGGAATTCTGAAGCACTAAAAGTAATTCTGTGGAATAAAAGTACTTCAAACAGTTTTATGATTATTTTTTCTAAAAAATTTAGGAAACTTTTTTTACAATTTGTACTGAGATCATTATTTTCAATAGGTGTGAAAATTATTTTTTTTTTCGAGTTCACTACGACAATACACATCATTTGAGACTTGTGCCCACTTTAAATCACAAAAAGCTGTTTCTAGTTACACTTTTCTTTAGGTCAGATATTAGGCTTAGACTTTTTTTGAGATTTTTTGAGAGACATTTTTCAAAATTAAAAAAAAAATGTTCTTTTAAATGTTGTATTTTAATTTTTTTATCAAATAAATGATGATAAGGAATATCTATATATTTTCTTTTCATTAATTATTGATTTTATGTCGATTAAAAAATATAACTCTAGAGACCACCTAAAAATATTTATGTAAAATTTAATTTCAATATCCTCAATAGTTCACTAGAATTATTTTCAGAAAATGTTGAATTATTACCAGAAAATACTGATTTTAAAAAAATTCAGTTAAACGATTAATCGAAAATTTTAAAATGGTTCAGTTCATTTTGTATTTGAATCATAAAAATGTATAATCAAATACGTATTTAACAACAACAAAATTAGAAACAAATAAAAATTTTGTGTATGAAATCAATCAAAAATGAAACTTCAATAAATAAAATAATTGAAAACGAGGTTTTGGTAATTGAAATCGTTTTTCAGTTTAAATAAATATTAAATAAAAAACTAAAAACTGAACTAGAACTAAAAATATAAAAATATAAATAAATAAAAAAATTAAAAATAAATATAAAAATATTCACTAATTTATTATTCATGTATCACATATTTTTCTTTTGTTTTGAAAAAATTTTATTTAATATAAATAAACATACTGCATCAATATAGATTCTTTGTATTACTATAAGTAACAATAAATAGTCAAAAATATTTGTAGTACAACAGTTATTTGAGAGCAAGAAACAAATACAATACAGTATTCAACTCAAAACCATAAGCAACTGGTATCAAAGTATATTAATAAAGTAGCGACATCTCTTGTTGTACAACAACATCTACAACAACCACATGTATTTTGTTTTTGGAATAATTTAAGATTGTGTCAAAATAAAATTTCCTGGAACTACAATGTGAACAAAACATAAATAAAAAATATTACTTTTAAGTTAAAAATATTAACTATTTAATTATATTATTATATATTATACAATTTATTACACTTTTAAACTACTTTAAAACCACTTTTAATTAACTTTTTCTACTTTTCACAAATTTTAACAAATAGCAAAACACAATTTAAAAATGGCGACGTAAACAATGTTAACAATTTTCAAAACAAACTTTGACAACTTGCTTCATTTATCTAGTTTAAAAAAATAGTCAGCTGTTCAAGTGATGCTACTTTATTAATATACTTTGACTGGTATTGTTTTTGTGGATAGAGTGGATGAGCACAAGCAAAAGCATACAATATCAGTTACACTCATTCTCTCATTTATATTTATAGTATTAGGTACTCACCATGGTGTTTTTGTTTTACAAATACTTTGTGGTGTAATACTGCACGTCTTTATTTTTGACATTACTTTTTGTTCTAGCCAAGGCGAATTCAGATAAGGTGGTGTTATTCAATCAGCTGATAATTTTTTTCTTAATTCGCCTGGTTTACGTAGCTGTCAAAGTTTGTTATTGTTTACATTTTTATATTTAAAAATTTTCGTTAAACGAAAAAAAACTTCGTTAATATTTTGAATTATTTATGTAAAAAATCTAAAAATACCAATCATCTCGTAAACAAATATCATTTTATTTAAATAATGGCATAATTGGTATGTATACAAATATGTTATTTAGGAAAACTATTTTTTTTCTATTAAATGTTAACATATTAAACAATATTGTTATATATTTTATATTAACATTGTGTAGATAACGTGATTAACTAAAAAAAATCTCTTCCGGAACACTTTATATAAAGAAACACATATGAAGAATTTCGCCGAACAGCGTCAGCTTACTTTTACATATGGCTTAATTTTGAAATCTATTAAATGTTAACAAATTAAACAATATTGTTTTATATATACACTATGTTGATAAAGTGATTAACTAAAAAAAGTCTGTTCCGGAACGCTTTATATAACAAAACCCATATGAGGTATTTACCCGGCCGGCGTCTGCTACATTATGGCCAAATATTGAAAATTACTCCGCCGGAGTAGAATTATCCATTCGCAACAAAGATTCATTCATTCGTTATATATATTTTTTCGTTAATATGTACTTTTTTATGTTTATTTTCAGAATATATTTTCTTCACAAATTTTAATATCTTTATCTTTATTTTTAATAAAATATAAAAATTTTACAAAAATTTTCATGAAATAAATTCGCCGTACTTATGGTTTTTGACATCTACGTAAACCAAATGCAAAAACAAAATACATGTAAAATGAAATCTATTAAATGTTAACAAATTAAACAATATTGTTTAATATATACACTATGTAGAAAAGTGATTAACTAAAAAAAGTCTGTTCCGGAACGCTTTATATAACAAAACCCATATGAGGTATTTACCCGGCCGGCGTCTGCTACATTATGGCCAAATATTGAAAATTACTCCGCCGGAGTAGAATTATCCATTCGCAACAAAGATTCATTCAATCGTTATATATATTTGTTCGTGAATATGTACTTTTTATATTTATTTTTCACAAAAAAAAAAATAAGTTTTACTTAACTTCAGGCACTCACTTAAATTTTGCAAATTAATCTGCCGGAATAGAATTTTTCGTTTGAAACAAACATTATTCAATTCAGAATATATTTTTCATCAAATGAATTCGCCGTACTTATGGTTTCTGACATCTACGTAAACCAAATGCAAAAACAAAATACATGTAAAATGTTGTTGTTGCAGAACTGCCACCACCTGAATCTGAATTCGCCTTGTCTGCGATCGTGTTGTGTACATATAATTTGTCGAAAATCTTCGTTGTCAGAGCAATACTAGCGCCGACGTCTGTTTTAAACACACTATGGCAGTGGTGCTCAAACACATACTAACTTAGAATAACATAGTTTTATTTGTGTTGGTAAAGCAGCAGAGAACAGAATTCAATTCAAAATAAAAGTATACTAATAAAATGACTACAAACTATAAATTATATGCTGATTGTCAAATATATATTGTGGATTTTGACAGCCAGCGTATATCAAAGTCTATATATAAAAACTATCAACTGTTCTCTCATATTCTCCTACATTAATTCGGCTTTCTCAAAATTTTGTTGTTGTATTTATGTGTGTATTTTAAAAACGTCGCGCACAGACATTGCTTCAACAAGTGCTGATCAGCAACTGATTTGATTTTGTTTTTCAAGTTTAGAGCAAACCAACTGATATTGCTCATTAGAAAAAAGAGAAGAATTAAACCTATAGTGTATGTGTATCAACTTAGCGTCATCAGAATTTTCTTACCCTATCACGCGTGCTATGAAATGGCAATCTTGAGCTCCTCTGCACAATGGTAAAGGGCGATCCCTACAAATATTTTTGGCACAAGCTTTTTCTTGTTGGATTGATAAAGGAAAAATAACCTTTTCATATAATATATTTTTGGGAAATTATACAACATTAATTCTTGGAGGATTAAGAACACTCAGTCTTTAGTGCTGAATACGTGGGATACAATTTTCCTTGGATTTTATGTATATATGTTCATATGGATTGCCAGGATATTGACGACGTTGCGTCTCAAAAACAAGTTACTGACAACAAGGTTGAACAGCAAAATTCCAAGAGGAGACGTAAAAGCATATCAAACCCCAAAAACATTAGCAGCAACAGATTAAGTCTCCTAGCTGACCTTGACATAGAGAGTAATGATGACTCCGCCGGCACTGCAAGGAATTACGGCACTGTTAACAAGCCAACTAATTCCACTTCAACGACACCAACTGGTAACAAATTCTGCCCCCCTATATTTTTGTACAATATTAATGTACAACATCTGGTGAGCCAACTGGAGGCGAAATCACCCAAGATAAATTTTAAAATAAAGAATGTTAACAGAAATAAATGCAAACTTTATCTTTCAGACGCCACTGTCCATACGGAAATGATGGCGGTACTTAAGGAGAAGAGGATAAACTCCTATTCATTCACTCCTAGAGAACTGAAGCAAATCTCGTTAGTTCTACGTGGCCAATATCACGGCACTGACATCGAGGAACTAAAATCACACCTGGATGGGATAACTCCCGATGTAATCTCAAAGGTTACGAAATTTACAACCCCATACTCTATGAAAAACAATTGTGACACAGGTCTTTTTCTTGTAACTTTGCACCCCGGCAAGAACTTGAGCGACATATCGCACGTAAAATTCGTACTTAGCCAGGCAGTTGTCTGGGAAAGGCCAAAGAAAAAGGATAGAGAAATACAGTGTAGACGATGTCAACATTGGGGTCATATGGCAAAAAATTGTAATTCAGACTATAAATGTGTGAAATGCGACCAACATCATCTGCCTGGTGAATGTAACCGGAATAAAAACGACAACTCAAACCCAAAAATTGGCGAGGCTGCACATTCTACAAAAATTATGTGTCGAGAAAAAAACAATGCCTACGTGAGGCTCAAGAAATTAAAAGTGCTGCTAGCAGCAACGTCAACAAATATATTTCATCAGCAGTTAATCCAGCCAAATCATTTGCAAGCTTTTTTCATAAGCCACCTGCGGACAACAAACCTGTTCAACCGTCAATTGTTGAAACATTTTTAAAACTTGCTGAATTTTTTCTCGAGCCAGAAGCACTAACTCTAGAACAAGAACTCAATAACTTCATGAACGTGTACAAAAATAGGCCAAAAGTAGAAGCCGAAGGGGAGTTCCTGCGCCTTTTTAAAAAAGTTCAACAAGTTCATGGGCCATAGAATCATCAATTTTTTAACATTTAACGTCAGATCTCTCTTAGAGAGAAGTCGTCAAATAGATCTCACTAACTCCCTTAACAGCAACAAAATAGATATCTGTTTTCTACAAGAATGCCATCTCCGTAGACAAAAAAAAGTTTTCTTGAATAACTACAACTTTATTTATGATAACTCCCCCATTGGAGTAGCCATTGCACTTAAAAATAACATCTCATACAAAAGAGTTGGTATCGACGACCTAAGTATTTTTACAGAACTGGCTTGAAGACCATTCGTTGGATATCACAAGGATTTGTCATAACAACCCGTCATTTTCAAGCGCAAATTCATTTCTAGATCATTACCTTATAAGCACTTCCTTGATGAATAATGACACCCCCAACTACAAGATCTCATCCCTCCCGACGTTCTCGGATCATTTTCCATTGAAATTGGAAATTAATATGAATGCTTCCTACAAGAACACCGATTGGAAACGTTTTCAACTGGACTTAACTATCAGTTCTAATATTTTAATGCCACCGAATAACAGAAATTTGGAAAACACTGAAATTGAACAAATTATAGTAGAATTTAATGAATGTTTCAAGTCTTCTCATGATCTACATACAACGAAAGTAGAAATTAAGAACGGCAAATTTTTATATTCCGACAAAATTAAAAATTTTTATAAGATTAAATATAGATGGCAAAGGGAATTGAAGAAAATATATCATCGCTATGGAAATAGACTGAGTAACGAATATAATATACTTTCTAAGCAAATACAGTTGCTTAAAATAATTATAAAGGATCTTGTTAATATGGAGCAAGCAGACATTTTTTACAACAAACTAAAACATATCAAACCTGGACCTCATGCTTTTAAACAGGTATATAATATTGTTGGGAAACATAAATCACCTTTTTGCCACAATATCTGTATTGACAACGTTACGGTAATCAACAGTGATACATGTTCTGCGTATTTTAAGGAATACTATTCCAACATATATACGAAAAAACTTCCTGTTAATCCGGTGGCCGATCTTGCTCATCGTGTAGGCTCGCATATTGAGAATATATCACACCATATATATTCTTTCAACAGTGAGTTCAACTCTCTAGACAATGAGGATGCGTACCATTTACAAATGTCCACAACATTAAATCGATCATATCGAACATAAAAAACAAAAAATCCAGTGGCCTCGACGGCATTTCAAATTTCTTGATAAAAAATTCCCTGACATAACTATAGAGCTTTTGACTATTCTCTTCAACAACTGCCTCAATAATTGCTACTTTCCACGGGCATAGAAAATGGCGAAAATTTTGCCAATCAAGAAGAAAGGCAGTTGTAATAGAGCTGAGGACTTCCGTCCAATTTCACTACTGTCAAACATTGTCAAACTGCTTGAACATGTAATCAAATCAAAACTTGAAAATGAATTTCTGATCGAGCCCATTCCATCATATCAATTTGGGTTTAAACGCCATCATTCCACTCAACACGCCCTAATGAAATTCCAAGATGATGTAACTGTGAATCTGAGGAAAAGATGCTGTACTCTGCACAGTGGTATAGGAAAAAAAAGAGGGAAATAATTCGGTAACTGCTAAACGGTATGCACAAAGAGGAGGTGTTGTCGAGTTTAGGTTTTGAATTTGGACCTTATAGGCCAACCAGGGGCCCGGCGGGGGGTCCTCAAATTAGCAGACCTCGGCTATGTTAAATTTTTAAAACGATCCTATTTCTTCATTTGAGTTCCGATAGCAGTAAATTATCTCTTATAGTTTAGGAGATATTCGCATTTGAAAATTAAAATTTTAAAATTTTTACCGTTCTTACTTTAGTTTTTTTTGATAATAGCGGGTCCAAATATTCCCGATTTTCGCCATTTTTTTCATTCGCTTAACAACAAGTTTATATATCAAGCAGTGAAAGAATTATGTAAAAATCATGACTGAGTCCAAAGTTACAGGCATTTTAATTTAAAAAATTAAAAAAAGGCGATTTTTTGTCATTTTTTTGGGAAAAAAGTATCTTTTTTTTTTTAAGTTATCTAAAAAGTTTCTAAGAAGATGTATATAGAATTTATACTTTTTGGAAAGCTGACTTTACATAAAATACGATAAATGAAACAAAACCTAAAAATTTTTGATACCGAGGGGACCAGGTCCATCCAAGAAAACCCTATTTTTTATGGAAAATTCAATTTTGAGCAAAAATTCTCAAATCGCATAGTCGATATCAAATTATAGTGACCTGTTTTATATGACCCAATATGTTCTTAATCATTTTGTAACGGGTTTCGATAACCCCGCCCCTGGTATGGATATAATAGGCAAAAAACCAAAAAACCCCATTTTTGGGATTTTTTAAAACTTTTTTGGGAATTCCGGGATTTCTAATAAGAAAATTCAAAATTTTTTTTTCAGTTTTTGCGAAGATACAAATTTTTCAAATTGTAATAAAAATTTTATTTATGAATATTTTTTGATGAAATTTTACAGTTTGGTAGATTTTTTTACTCAAAATCCAAAATTAAATAAACATTTTGAATTTTCTTATTAGAAATCCCGGAATACCCAAAAAAGTTTTAAAAAATCCTAAAAATGGGGTTTTATGATTTTTTGCCTATTATATCCATACCAGGGGCGGGGTTATCGAAACCCGTTACAAAATGATTAAGAACATATTGGGTCATATAAAACAGGTCACTATAATTTGATATCGACTATGCGATTTGAGAATTTTTGCTCAAAATTTAATTTTCCATAAAAAATTGGGTTTTTTTTGGATGGACCTGGTCCCCTCGGTATCAAAAATTTTTAAGTTTTGTTTCATTTATCGTATTTTATGTAAAGTCAGCTTTCCAAAAAGTATAAATTCTATATACATCTTCTTAGAAACTTTTTAGATAACTTAAAAAGAAAAAGATACTTTTTTCCCAAAAAAATGACAAAAAATCGCCTTTTTTTAATTTTTTAAATTAAAATGCCTATAACTTTGGACTCAGTCATGATTTTTACATAATTCTTTCACTGCTTGATATATAAACTTGTTGTTAAGCGAATGAAAAAAAAATGGCGAAAATCGGGAATATTTGGACCCACTATTATCAAAAAAACTAAAGTAAGGACGATAAAAATTTTAAAATTTTAATTTTCAAATGCGAATATCTCCTAAACTATAAGAGATAATTTACTGCTACGACGACATTTTTATAGTGCTTGATGAGGAGATTCTATATACGGAACTCAAATGAAGAAATAGGATCGTTTTAAAAATTTAACATAGCCGGGGTCTGCTAATTTGAGGACCCCCGCCGGGCCCCTGGTTGGCCTATAAGGTCCAAATTCAAAACCTAAACTCGACAACACCTCCTCTTTGTGCATACCAAATTTCATTAAAATCGGATTAACCGTTTAGAAGTTACCGAATTATTTTCTCACACTAAATGGGATAGAAATCCCAATAAAAGACAATATAACATACCTTGGAGTTAATTTCAACCAGTGATGCCAAGTGTAGGGATTTTTCCCTTTTTGTAGGGATTTTTTTCAAAAATTTCACGTGTAGGGAAAAAGGGAAAGATTTCTTACTATTGTCAAATTGTAGGGATTTTTCAATTTCATAGTTTTTAACAACTAAAAATATACTCTTTCATGTATTAAACTTTTAAATTAAAAATGAAATCAGTTTTAAGTGTATCGTTAGTAAAAATTCCGCTTGTAATTTCTACAATATTTGTACCTACATATCGCTACAAGACTGGCATAATCCAAAATTCGGCTTTCTTGAACTAAGGTCTTCAAAACATGCGACATACTAAAATCTTTCATATAGATTTATGAAATTTCAAATATGTCTATTATTTTCGATGTGAAATCGATTTTTTGTAAACGTAAAAACTAAAACCCACGTTTTTGTGAATATTTGACAACTAAAAATTTAATTTCAATTTAGATGAGAAACATATTAACCTCAACTATCTGAATCTGGATTTTTAAAACCCCTTGATTTGTTTAAAAGTTATTAAAAAAATAGTTAAATGTCATTAAATATTCATATCCATTTTTCTTGAAACGACTTTTTGGATTATGCCAATCCTGTAGGGCGATATATTCTGACTCCTTATAGATAGAGTAGTCGGGGGCTTAATGCAGTAACTCAGGATTGAAAAAATGAATTTAATGTTCTGAAAATTTATAAAAGTAAACCGCAAAAAGTAAACGCAAAAGTAAACCTTATTTAAAATAATTATTTTATGAAAATTTTTTTGTTGCAGGCACATAAAATAAATTTCTATCACGATTCGATATACTGCCATAAATCTTTCAATTGTTTTTTTTTTAATCTTAACTGAAGAGTCAGGGTTGGAAGATTTGTATGATGTAAAATTGAAAGAAAAAAAATTAAAATTTAAATTCTAGAAATTTTCATTCCTAAAAATTAAAAAAAATACATACATATATGTATATTATAAAACGGAGCTAATATTTTAGTTTTTGATGTTATTTTTGTATTTTTTTAAGATAAACTTTGAAAAAAATGGAAAAAAGTAGTGTAGGGAAAAATGTAGGGAAAATAAAAAGTGGGTGTAGGGAAAAAAGGGATTTTTTCTCATAAGCGTAGGGATTTCTGAAAAAAATCTCCTGGCATCACTGATTTCAACAAACTTTTTAAGTTTAACTGCCATGGACGAACACTTCTGACGAAAACTAAACGCATTGCTTCGATGTTCTCTAGGTTGCTGAATAGTACATATTTTCCCAAAAATACTAAACTCCTCCTGTACAAAGTGGCAATAAGATCCGTCTTAACATATGCTTTTCCAATATGGTTTTCCATCTGGAAAGAAATATTTTACGTAAATGTATAAACCGCGACTTTAAAAAACATACGGAAAGATTTTCCAACTCATTCATCTATGAGACTGCTTCTGTGACTCCATTTTGCAAGTATGCTCTAGCTCTACAAAGGAAGTTTGTGGACCGTCTCGCTGATCATGAGAACCATCTAATGAACGAGATTTTTGCGGCACAAAGGGATATCAGCTGGCATAACTCCTATTATCTATCTCCTGTTGGAACACTCAATGAGAATATTATCTTGGACGACGCCACCTACGAACTGCCAGATTTCTTCAAGAAATCCGACCAGGGGACACACAGGGGCTGATATTTTATATACACTTTTTTCGAATTTATCTGTGATATTTATACATACATATACAGTGAATCAATTAAGTAATTTGCCTATGTAAAATTTTATAAATTTTAAGAAAAAACTTTATCTAAACAATTATTTTTAGCAAAATAAAGCAATTTGTTTGTTGTATTTTTTAAAGAATATCTTATATTTTAATAAAATACCATAAAAAGTAAAATCGTGATATTAATTAACGCGATTTTTGATCAAATGTGAACGTATTGTTAATTTTTAAGGTCAATAAAGTATTTTGCTTTTTTAGGTTTTTTGTTCATTTTTTTAATATTGCTGCATTATTTTATAAAATTTAATATTTTTATTTCTCCTATGTATTAGAATAACATTTTTTAGATATTTTAGCAGTGGAACGACTAAGTTTGGACATTTCTTAACCGATTTACTATCCTATATACCTATAAGAATTTCTCAATATTTGACTTAACATGAAATCTATCGTTTCTTTGATTTAATTTCGAAAATAATAAGTAATTTTGAATTGGATACATGATATATTAGGAAATCAATGGATTTGGACCTAGAAAAAAATTTTAGTGGGGTATAAATCTATAGATTATAACAAAAATAATCTGGGTTTTTGGTCATATTGTATTGACAAACAAAAACTACATTACGGAAACCCCATCTATTTGGGGAGTACTGTGTGAATTTCATTTAGAATTGTGTAATATTGATTCTTATTCAATAAAGCTAACACTAAGTACCATCCTAGCCACTCTAAGTATGGGGATATCACCGTATACCACTATAGAACTATTACATGCTAGAATCTTGATATTCTACCTCATATTTTGAATGCATTATTTTATGAATAAAATACAGTAGGCGTAGTTGGATTTGGATAGTTATTCTTGATTTGGGTTCTAACTATATATAAGTGTATGTATTAGTTGAAAAATATTGCTTTTTTAGATCTTAGGTGATGAGAACCGCCTCTATTTGTAAATATCTAAATTAAGTTTTTTTCCCGTACCACACGATAGTTCACTTTATATTGTTTCGAAGCAACCTAAGGTCTGTTTAGAGGTCTAAATTTAAACATAGTGTTCTTTTAAGTTCGTATATGGACTTTGGAGAAGATAAATGAGGACTTCAATGGTTTTTGCTTGAATACAAGTCGCTCTCCTTTGTCAGTTAAAGATTTTGAATGACAACTCAGTGCGTTTTTTTAATAATTCTTTGTGTTATTTCATCAATTTCTATATTTTATATTTTTTTTAATGATTGATTAACCTTCTCATAATTGAATTTCATTGATTTATACTTGTCCTAAAAATCTAAACTAGATTTTTATATTGGAATTGCCTCATTATTTCCTTTTAAACATTTTTAACGCAAATAACTACACAGTTTCACACAATGAGGATATGATTTTTGAAAATTACAATTGAAAAATACTTAACACGTGTCCTTTTAACAATAAAACAATAAATTCCAAAAAGCAATTAAAAAATAATTTGAAAAACCCAACGAAATTAACTGGAAATTTCAATATGCAAAATACTTTATTGACGTGCAAATTATGATGAAAAATAATAAAATGCAACAACAAATGCACCAAAATTATTATTTTAATATTTTTTTCTTGGTTTTCCCATTCTGCACAATCTCTATTTTCAATTGGAAACCATAAATTTACTTTTTACCTGTTTTTTGGAATTTTATTTATGAACAAAAAACAAAATTCTCTTAAAAAAGGGTAGGTAAAAAACTTAGTTGATTCACTGTATGTGATATTTTATATACTTTGTTTACTAGAATTTAATACCATTTTTTAAGGTTACGGGTGGTGAATTGTATTATTTTCACAGAAAATTCTACTTATTGATTTCTAAACTGCTTTATGGATGGTTTATTGAAATCAGATAGAGTCCGATTTTATATCTATCTCTGCGAGATGAACTCCTTTCAAATAATTATATTAATTTGTGATCACGATCTGGAAACCTTTCGGTTTTAATTGGTTTAACGTTCTGTTAACTGTAAATTTTGATTTGTTCAATTTCACTGTTGTGTTAACGTTACTTGACAGTATTGTTTGTATTGTATATATTAGTTTTGATTATTGTATTGTTTATTTATTTTTAACAGACATAGCTCTGTTAGTCAACATAAATGCCGCGAGCAAGCATTGACATTTCATAAAAATATAATGTACACATAGTGTTACATCTTCCATCCATTTTGCAGGCTAGTAGCCATTTCAATTCACCGTGTATTAGAATAAGACGAATATAGTTCTAAGAAACCTTGTTACATACATATATCTTTACTCTTATAAGATTTTTGTAGTGTCAAAAATGAAATAAGTCGCAATAAAAAAAATTACTGCTACTACTACCACAGGGTATACAGAGGCGTCACGAGCAAAAAACTATTTCCCTCTCTTTCGCACAAAACGAATTCAATAATTTTTTTTAGCTGTATTTTATATACCTCTTCTCACCAAACAATTTCAAAATCAAACAAAAGCTGATTTTAGACTTTTTTAAATGTCAAAAGTGACACCTCTGTATACTTTGTGCTACTACTATGGTAAAGGGCAAGGCGAATTCAGATAAGGTGGTGGCAGTTCTGCAACAACAACATTTTACATGTATTTTGTTTTTGCATTTGGTTTACGTAAATGTCAAAAAACATATGTACGGCGAATTCATTTTATGAAAAATGTTTGTAAAATTTTTATATTTTATTAAGATATTAAAATTTGTGAAGAAAATATATTCTGAATTGAATAATGTTTGTTTCAAACGAAAAATTCTATTCCGGCAGTTTAATTTGCAAAATTTAAGTAAGTGCATGAAGTTAAGTAAAACTTAATTTTTTGTGAAAAATAAACATGAAAAAGTATATATTCATGAAAAAATAATATTACGAATAAATGAATTTTTGTTGCGAATGGATAATTTTACTCCGTCGGAGTAATTTTCAATATTTGGCCATAATGTAGCAGCCGACGGTCGTGTAAATACCTCATATGGGTTTTGTTATATAAAGCGTTCCGGAACAGACTTTTTTTAGTTAATCTCTTTATCTACATACCCCTTATTCACAAACAACATTTTTATTTTATAAAAGGTTTATAAAATAAAATTTCCATACAAAATCTAATTTATAAACCGTTTATAAAAAAATGTTGTTTGTGAATAATAATAATAATAATAATAATAATAATAATAATATATAAGAGTATATATAAAACAATATTGTTTAATTTGTTAATATTTAATAGATTTCAAAATTAAGCCATAACGTAGAAGTCAGCTGGCGCCAGCCGGGTATATACTTCATAAGCGTTTCTTAATATTAAGTGTTTTGTTAATCACGTTATCTACACAATTTCAATATAAAATATAAAACAATATTGTGTAATATGTTAACATTTAATAGAAAAAGATATTTTTCTTAAATAACATATTTGTATACATACCAATTAAGCCATTATTTAAATAAAATGATATTTGTTTACGAGATGCTTGGTATTTTCAGATTTTTTACATAAATAATTCAAATTATTATCGAAGTTTTTCTCCGTTTAACGGACATTTTTAAATATAAAAATGTAAACAATAACAAACTTTGACAGCTACGTAAACCAGGCAATTTAAGAAAAAAATATCAGCTGATTGAATAACACCACCTTATATGAATTCGCCTTTGTAAAGGGTATACAAGATTCGGCAAAGGCGAATATTGAACTCTAATTCTATGTTCACATATTAATGTTTTTAACATGTTTTGCAAAAACACAATTGTCCAATTCACAACTGGTCTTTATATTTTTTTTCACTTTAAAGCTTTTTTTAAATGTTTACTTTATGAAATTATTCTTCTTCTGTTTTATCTTCTTTAAAATTTGGCATTCACATGAGAATGATAGTTTGACACTGAATACGAAATAAATAAACATATGAAAAACAAACTTAAAGTTATACGAGCTTTTTTAATTTAAATTACCAACAACATTTATACACAAGTGTAAACTAATACAAAAATAAACACGATGCGTAGATACACGAGGCTTGTGAAATGGACAAATGAGTTTAAACACAACCCTTCACATATTAAATTATCGTGTTTTTTGCTTTGAAATGGTTTTTCGATTAAAAAAATTACTTTTAAAAATAAAGAAATTCAATTAAATAACACTTAATTGAAGATTTTGAAAATATTATTTATGAAACTAAAACATTTTATTATCGTCTAAACAAAAAATTATTATTTTGTGTAGATTTATTTTTTGGTTCTGACATTACTCTTAGTGCTAGCTGTGTTCAGTAAACAATATATATATATATATATATATATATATATATATATATATATATATACACTACATACCTATGTATTCAAACGTAAGGAAACCAAAATTTTTTTCATATTATCGATGTTTGGAAGATGGTTAGTTTGCACTTCTTAATGCAATTTCCTCTCTGTTACCAGCGCAGAATATATGAATCACTGTATAGTGACTATATTCGTTGTACTTGTACTATGGAATATAAAATCATATTAGCATCACTGGCTGTAAGTTGTATGCAAAAAAGTCATGGTTGGCACAACTGATTTTTATTTAAGTCATTTAGAAGAGAACACATCGGATTCGTGGATTTTTTATATTGTCTTTTTATAATAAAACAGCATAGTAAACAAAATCTAAAAATATTAGGTATGTATTGACTTCAAACAATTTTAAATATATTTTTAGTGATTCTAAATATAACATTAGAAAAATTTGGTCAAAATTTGTAGTAAAATTAATGAATGTAAGAAAGAGTCCAATTGTACGAATGCAAATTGTGAATGTTTATGGTGTTGTTTTTCTAAATTATGCCGACACAGTGAAAGTAACTAAAATACTGAAAATTCAATATTATAGTGAAAAAACAAAGATGAAAAACTAAAACGATTTATAACAAATGTCACATTTACAAATAAATAAAAATATTTGTTACAAAAATTAAATGCCGAGTATAAATATGAAAATAATTCTATCGACAATACAATAGTTGTTTTTTGATACAATACATAATTATTTCATTTATAATTTCACTTATTGAGACGTCCGCAATCTTTTTTAAATCCTATTTTTCTCTACAAATAAATATGATTGTTTTAATGCGTAAATTTGTAGCTGTTATATTTTTAAACAAATTATAAATTTTTAATACAAGTTAATGTAAAAAATAATTTAATTATTTCTATCAATTGGTAAAATGCGGCATTGAAGATAAATATAAACGATATATGGCTACATAATGTACAAAATGAGAAGTGTATGTTGCATTGTCCTTTTTGTATTCTCAGTCCTACTGAAAAGGTAAAAGCAGACAAATTATCTTTACTGGTAATATTAGCTGATCGTCCGTTTACAATTTTATATTTAAAATTTTATGATTATAAGTAAAAATTTATTATCTTAATAAAAGAATTGTTATAACAGGTTCTAAAATGTATTAAGGATGGTAGGATAATGTTATAATGTATTGTAACGGCTCGTAAATTTGGAGATTAACAATTAGAGATTAATCGTTTTTAACGTTAATGTAAGATTTATTTGAAATACGATGTATGTACTTTTCTCAAGTTTCTTAGAAATTGTTCAGCGAAACGGGGAAGTGTTTTTTATATCCATTTTCTTATTGGAGATTTTCAAAATATACCTATTACATTTCTATTCTAGAGATTTGAGAAATAGTTCTTTAATGGTACCTCTTTATTTGAAATTATAAAGATTGGATAATGTTTTGATTGTTATTTTTGAATATAAAAATATTTTTTACTTAAAGATTTAATTATGTTACAATAAAAGTATTATTGTTCATGAAGGCTTTTTTGTATTAATGTAAATACATATATAATTAAATAACATTTAGATATATTAAATCAAAGAAAAAAAGTTTATTTCAAACTTTTTAGTTTTGGGATTTAGACATAGTCTTAGAATAGATTTGTAGTATAAAAATTAAAAATTCTCATGAATGATTGCAATTAACACCTTTAAGCTCTGCTAGAAATTTAAGTTTTCTAAGATAATGTTGAATATTACTCCCCGTTATTATGAAATAAAAAATACACCTTAAAATATATTATTATATATCGTTATGTCAAATCTTATATACCCACCATCAAATCATATCTCACAAAATTAAAGTGAATTTCGGAAGGAGAGTCGATATATCTGTATATATCCTAAAACACAAACGGCCCTATTTAACATTTTTAAAATTTTAGAGGGCTAACTTTAACCTTTTATTTTATTATGAAATCTATATCGTCAATTTTTCGAATAAGGTCAATTATAGCCCAAACACTTCCGAATTTAAAAAAGTGATTTTTTTAGCGATATGTTGTACTTCATATCATTCATTTAGCGTGTAAATGCGTTTTTCATAAATATCACCATTTTTATTAATTTTACGGATACCAAAGTCATCCTACTATTTTTTGGGTCGTCTTATGATTCGGTTTGTGTGCACTTATGTTTTTATTTGTTTTGTACTGATCCTTAAGATCATTAAAAAACAAATGTTTTTTTACTTGAGCTATCCTGCACTGAAAATAATCCATGTCTAAGATAAAAAAATTCTTTCGTAAAGCGAAATAGTTTAGTATGATGTGAAATAATTTATTTCAACTGTACTCAAAGTAAACGAGACAAGGGATACTCAAAAATGGTTTTTCAATTGTATATTCAGAAAATAGATATTTTTTATGCATCTATTGGCAAAAATTGTTATTTTCTGTTAATATGTATCTAACCACCTGGTTGACTCAAATTCAGCAGTATTGGGTCATTCGTCATGAATATATTATATTGATTAAAATTAAATATGATAACAAAATAAAACATTAATGACTGATTTTGAATTGCATAAAAATTTATTCAGAGTAAAAATACCCATTATAAATATTTTAAAATCTGTCAGACAGTCAACTTGGTATTTTCCTTCTCTTCCCAGCAAAAAAAGGCGTGCAAAAAAAGTAGTAAATGCATGGGTTCAGCTGATAATGTACTGGTTCATATTTAGGTGAAACATGCATGATTTTAACATTAGCGTGTCATTGGCGTGCATGGGTTCGTATTTGGAAAAATAGTTCGGCATTAAAATGAGTGCTTACAACCAATGAACATCCGATGATTCTCAAGCGAATTTTCATTGGTGCACTATATTTATTTTAAAATGCATTATTAAAGGTATTACGAATTAATTATTAATATTTAAATTAATATTTTAGCATGATATTGATAAAAATTAAATGTGATAACAAAATAAAACAAATTTTGAATTGCATTAAAATTCATTTGAAGTAAAAATACCCATTATAATTTAAAATCAGTCAGTCAACTTGGTTTTTTTCCTTCTCTTATTAAGTAAGATGTTAAAATGGACTTAATATTACTAATTTAACAAATATTAAATACAAAAATCTAATAAAACTAATGTTATTTTTAAATTTGTTGTATGAAATGCACGTTTCCTTTAAATTCTAAGAGTATACCAAATTATAGTGATATATTACAGTTCCTATAGTAGAGTTACATGAGTGAATTGGGTGCAATTTTTCATGCCTTCACTTATGAAAAATTTATTAGAATTTAGGCATGTATTTAGAACGCATTAAATTGAATACGTACTAAAGAAATCATGAAAATATCCCTTCTTCTTGAACAACTTCAAAATTTTTTTGCTGGGTTATTAAGTAAGATGTTAAAATGGACTTAATATTACTAATATTAACAAATAAAATATAAATCTGATAATATTAATGTTATTTTTAATATTTATTGTATAAAGGCGCGTTTCCTTTAAATCCGAAGATATAACCAAATTATAGTGAAATATGTATTATAATTCCTATGTGTATTAGAGTTATATGAGTGAATTGGGTGCAGTTGAAATGCCTAAATGCATTAAAAAAATCATGAAAATATCCCTTCTTCTTGAGCAACTTAACATTTTTTACTGGGTATTAGTTAAATGATCCATCCCTTGCATTTAAACACGCAAACGCTAATAAACAGTAAAAACTATCACAGAAGTAGCCAGCAAAAAAATGGCAATGTTTTCTACTTACTCAACAACTTCTCAATGACTACTACATATCGCCTGCATTACTTACAAGGATTCTAGTAATGACTTACAAATAATATATTATGGATTAAGAATTCTAGTAATGACTTACAAATAATATATTATGTAAGTACTTACTTTTTAGCCTTGACATATTGTTTGTTTTTAACGAAACTAATAATAGACGCAGTGGACATATCCTCGCGAGAATACCTCGAGGCCTCGTAGACAATTTTTGTCTCAGAAACAAACTACTTACTTAACTTCCTATTTGCAGGCGATCTTAGTAAGTGCTTACCTAACTCCCTATTAGTTGCTATCGTTGTGAGTAGTTTTTCAGTTTTTGCTGGGTAGTTTTTGAAGAAGTTCTGAGAACGAAATAGTTCTATTTAGGTAAATACAAAAAGAACACAATCGAAATTCGCTATAATAATAAAATAAAACTAAGCATAAATATTGATTTCTTTTATTTATTTTCAGAATTGAGAAAAGTTATCCTATATACAAATTCTGGCTTATTGTTTAATGGTTTTGTTTTAAAAGTTGACGTATTTAATTTATTGCAGTCGTAAAAATGATGACAGAAAAGATTAATTCTGCACATGGAAATATGATAATAAAGAGGTATGTTCCAATCGTTTTTAATATAATTGTCCCAGATTTTCATAATGATTGTTAAAGTCATGAAAAAATACTTTTATAAATTATCAAATTATATCTATTATTGTACACATCAAATAATTTACATTTTTGTTTAAATCTGGCCAGATAAAAAACTGCGTTCTGGAATGCTGTTTAATTTTTACTAATATAATCTTGATATTTCATAATTTGCAGTATAAACAAAGAACACCAACACCAACTTGTTACAAACATTGGAGATGACATGGGTTGGAAATCTAAACTTAAAATACCACCAAAAGACAATCGTTTCAAAACAAGTGTAAGTACAATAAATAAAATTTTTTGTGTATATACATTAGAGTGTCCCGAGGAACAGCCTTTTTAAGAATTTCATGTAGGAATACCTCTCAATCGTTGCGTATTAATGTACTAAACACGAGAAAAATAATAAAAAAATCGAATGGTCCTCAGTTCCCTACCAGCGATTGAAAATTCTGATCTCAGTATAATTTTTGAAAAATAAAATATCTCCGATTTTTTTGAAATGGTCCTCAAAAATTCCGCAATTTTGTGCTGATTGCGGGAAAAATAATCTTAAAATTTTTGTAGAGTATTTTTGGTCCACAAAATGATTTTTAGTGGGTTGGAGAGGCATGTTATTTTCACTTTTTATCGAAATAGGTGTCAAAGTTGTCGTAATTTTTAGCTTATACAGAAAAATATTTAAAAAGTAGTTTGGTATTTGGTTTGGTCCATTTCAGAATTTTTTGAAATTTATATGCCCTTTATAATGCACCTAAAGTCGTTTTGCGGACCAGCACTAACAAATATTGCAATTATTTTTCCCGCGATAAGCTCAAAATTACTGAATTTTCGAAAAGATTGCAGAACATTTTTTTTAATATTGTACTGAGATCAAGATTTTCAATCGCGGGTAAGGAACTGAGAACCTTTTAAAAAATTTTTTTTTTATTTTTCTCGTATTTAATACATTAAAACTCACTGTTTGAGAGGTATTCCTCCAAAAAAGTGGTCCACGGGACAGTCTAATATACATATTGTCCCTGTTTTGAATTTTAGTACTATGTGCATTTTTTTCGAATTTTTGTTGTTGCAATTTGTAGCTCTACTGGTTACTTATGTCTATAAAAGCATTTATCGATATCTTAATTGGTTTAGGATTTAGCAAAATCACCTATGTGATTTCCATATATTAAATGTTCCAACAAAAATTTCTGTCTTTCAAATTATATTGATTTAAACCATTAAACTACTATCTCATTAGGACCACGACTTTTAGTTCTTTATTTAGATTGTTTAGATTATGTTGTATACCAGTTTGCAAATGTATATATCGCTGATGATGTGGATATAATGCTAACATCCGTTGCATGTTATTATAATTGGTCAAATATAACTCTCAACGCCTCTAAATCCAAATTTCCAACGAAATTTAAGAATCTGTACATAAAATGGGAAGAAAATTTCAATATAAAAACTGTTTTCCAAAAACTCCTATGTGGAGATTTTTTAATTGCGCTCAAACGCGTTAAAAATTAAGCTATTTTTCAAAATACAAATTGTTTACATTAGTTAAGGAATCCGTCAATATACATATTTTTTTAAAGCAACGCGATATGTATGACAAAAATACAGCTTAATTGAACTGTTTTTTTTTTTTTGCTGAAAACTTTGTTAAAACCCACATAGTACTAATATTAAAAACAGGGCCGATATGTAGTAAATAATAGTTTGCAAATACAAATTTGTAAAATTATAACTCTGTCATGATAGTTCAATAATGCATGTTTTTTATTTAAAAAATGATTTTGTACGCATTTTTGCAATAATGTAAAATTGATAATTAACGTGTATAATTTCATATTATAAGATTAAAAATTTTCTTCACTAAATCAGCTTATAACACAGGTCCTATTTAGTACATTTTACAGAAAAGTACAAATTTTATAACTTAAGTTATAAAATTTTTGGTGGAAAT
Organism: Lucilia sericata; assembly: GCF_015586225.1. Taxonomy (NCBI): domain Eukaryota; kingdom Metazoa; phylum Arthropoda; class Insecta; order Diptera; family Calliphoridae; genus Lucilia; species Lucilia sericata. The sequence goes on along the minus strand of NW_023994698.1, from coordinate 220,666 downwards.
GCCCATATCAGTTATAAAAGAATCTTTAAATTATGCCGTTGAATATTTTTTTAGGATTTTGTTATGGACTTGGGACTTAGGACATTTTCTCATAACCTTGATTCCTACATACAGTTCCTTTTTTAAGCTACTTTGATTTAACACAAATGTTTTGTTGTGTCCTACGTACGAGGTGTTTTAAATTTGTTTGTTAGTTAGTTAGTTTGAAAGGAGGATGTATATACATCAAATCCGAAGAAATACTCCTTAACCAGTGCCTCAGGTGGGAATCGAACCCACCACCTCCGGTCTACCAGAGTATAACACTAACAACTAACCTACCGGAGGCCAAAAATTTGTTAAGTGTCCATCTTAAATTTCTCATAGTCCCACAGAACACTGCATAAATACTCATCAATATATATATTGATGAGTATTTATATGTTAATTATGCAACAATCATGATTAAATTTTGAAAAAGTTACTTTTAAAAAACCATGAAATTATATAGTAAAGTATAGCGTATATCGCAATATTTATCTTAGCTCCCCTATAAGGTCCCCGTAAATAAAAAATTTAATGCTAATAAATGCCTTAAAAATATCCAAAATTCTTTTGTTAATTGTTATGAGTATCGGTTTATACCCCCTTAAGGAAACTTTTTTAATGCTTATGGCAGGATTAAAAATACTAGCATAGCGTTCAAATTCGACATAAACAAGTTTTATAGGAACAAAATGAAACAAGTTTTTTAGGAACAAAAATATCTCCACCAAGTTCTATGAGATTCGGTCCATAAATGATCATTGTTTTACTTTATTTTCAAAAATTTTATTCCGAGAGTTCTTACTCTTTAAAGGTTTTACATACATTTCGAAACTAGACGGTAATAGTGTACATTATTTCCTAAACGTTAATGTATAAATATTTCTTTTCAAATATCTAATTTTGATGAGTTTATCATAGCAATTTGCAAGGATTTTTTCTTTTCTATATAAATTATTTCCAACATAAGTTAAAATTTTCGAAAAAAAAAATTATCCTCATGATCTGGAGATATTTTTGCAGCTTTAACAGATGTTTTTTGTGAATATTAGATTTTTTGATTTCTGTCCTTACTGCGTCGATTTTGTTTAAAGTTAATCAATTAGCCACGTTAACCTTTTATATGGATATGTATTTATTTACCCACGGAAAAAAATAATTCATATCTGGAATGAATTTGGTAACGTCCCTATCAACGAAATTCTAAAAGATTATGTTCGAAAATTATCTTAAAATTCATGAAAATTTTAAAATTCTTTTGAATTTTTAACTTCGAAATTGTAAAATGTTATAAGTTGGCATAAAATAAAACAAAAATGGCACTTTTAGCGAATCCTTGCAATTTATAGATTATTTTAACAGCTTTTGAATTTTTTCAAAGAAAAATTCCAATTTCCGAAAATCTTTATGAAAACAAAGAAGCCTTATGCATTCCATATTTGACCAACAAAAACCGATTTAAATTTAGTGAAAAATGTTGAAAATGATTATTTCTTAATGTAACTTACGCCCTTTTGGGTATCAGAAAAAACAAATTCTCAAGGGCGTAAGTTTCAATCTCCGTAAATAAAACAAAAACTGCAAATTTTTCTTCAAATACTAATTTTTCAATATTAGTTTCTGAAAAATTTTGTTCAATGTAACTTAGGGCTTTTTGCATTTCATATGACGGTATGAACTTGCACATGATGTAAATTTTTATAATTTTTATTTTTTTTTTCTACGATATTCATAAAAAATTGCAAAAAAGTCCATTATCTACTAAACTGTTTCCATATTCAGTAGATATCAATCCTTTATTAGCTAATTTTGTATAAAAAACAAAAATTGAAATTAAAAAAAAAGCAAATTCTAAAACAATAAATCATCAGCAAACATAGTTGAACATTCCCAAATTTCATAAACTCCCCCAAATTTCGCGAACATATCATCGATTTTAATCTAAAAATCATAATGAAATAAAAAATTTTCCGAAGAAAATTCCACACATTTTTAACAAAAAGATAAATACACATAAATAAAATTTGAATTATTTTAAGTCAAGGCTTCTAGATTTTGTTTAAAAAAATAAATATAAAAAAATTCACACCATTTAGGAACTTGCTCATGGTGTAATAAGCATGATTTAAAAATATAGAAGGATGTTTCAATATAAATTTGTTGACAAGAAAGGAGATGTTTGAAGTCTATTATTTGTGTAAATATTCAAAAGAGCGTTGCCATATTAAGAAAAAGTGTAAAATACCTTGAGAAATTTTTAAACACATATGTGTAATTCATAAATGATGTACAACGATATATATACATAAGTGGGTGTTGAATTTGAATCTTATTTGCGTTTCTATTGACGCGAACATTCTTCTCATTATTTTTTAAATCTTGCCTGGAAAAATGTAGGGAACATACTAAGGGTTCACCTGGCAAATCGTTTTTTTTTTAATGCTGTTAATTTATTCAAAAATATATATAATTTGTACTTAAAATAAACAAAAAGTTTTAGATGAGTATTATATACATAGTCCCCAGACGGGCATCTCAAGTATACTTAATATCAATTTAATATATTTTTTCGATAATGATATGATCAATAATATTATATTAATAATATAATTTTAATTTAATTATTATGTAATGAAAATTATTTTTAAAAACATTACTTTTTTATCAATTTGCCTTAATCCTGGCAAATCGTCTTCTTCGATATTGCACACCTTTCAAATGGAAATATTACGAATAAACTTCAACCAAAAATCTAACATACGTACCTTTAACCATTCTTTGCGTATATGTATACGGTATAGTTGGTATTTTAAAGAAATGTATATTTGAAACGCTTGAATGGTGTTTTTTGCTTTCGCAGTTCGGAAAAAGACAGCTCATTTTTATAAAAATATTTTTTAGTAAAGTAAATTGATATATATGTAGTGATCATTTCGGAATTCAAAACAACAAGTCTGCCATACAAAGCGATCAATAGTAAAATTACTTAAAAATTCTTTCCATCTTTTACGATTCTATTAATACAGCGTTAGGGATAGACGTAAATCTCGAATTATTTATATTTAAATATTACCTCGTAAATGGTTACTATAAGTGTTTGCACGTAGTGCGTTGTCGTAGACGAAATGAAAAAATAATGATTTACAAACATTCTAATTAGTAGCGGTTCTATTACAGATTGATAAACTAACTAGTTCCTACATCATTTGGGTTCATTACGATTCCATGTTGGAATGTAGCTATTTTTAGTTGGTCTATATCTTTCCCTCGTAGGAGATGAATTAATACTATTTACAGGACCGGTTAATATCCAACCAAATACGGTTTTTTGAGCCAATAATGATCCGAGTACCTTTTTTCTAATTCCGGGTAAAATAAGCTGGGGGTATACATCAGCTCCTAATAATATTTCTACAGGTCTGCTTCCGAAAGGATTCGTCGGCATTGACCGATACCGAAGGCAAATTTCCCGAAAAGCTTGACAAAATAGAAGCAGAAGTATTTATCAAATTACAAGTCTTCGTCGAAATGGCCGAAAATTCCTCATTTACGCCCGAAAACTTCGCTGTTTCGGAAATGGTGGGCAGCTTTAATCTTTTCATCAACTTTTCAGAAATAATAGTACATTCTGAAGCAGGGTCAATTAAAGCTCTAACTTGATATCTACATCCATTGTGTATCAAGTCGACAGTTGCTGTACCCAATAGAACAGAATGATTCCTACGAATATGGAATACTTGTCGTTCAGTAACGGAATGTCTTCCAGCTGTTGTACCTGACAAAGTGGGCAGATGGTCATTAGGAGTTGGATTAGTGGGTCGTAGAACCACACTAGAATTGTCATCTAATGAAGTAGGAGGTACATTGCTAGTCACTGTACCCAAAGGAGTAGAATCATTTTGACTAGTATGAAATACTTGTCGTTCAACTATAGTGCCTGACGTAGTCGGTCTTTCTACTAATGCAGTTGACGTGTTAGTAGGTCGTTGGTCATTAGGAGTGTGATTGTATGGTCGTAAAACCAAAGAAGAGTTGTCATTTAATGACTCAGGAAGTGCATTTCTAGAGTTTTGCGAAGCTGAAGAATCCCGAAGTAGTGAAGTATGGTGCCGCTTATTACAAATAGAACAACGATGTTCACTTAAACAATCATTAAATTCATGTGAGTTAGCTAGACAATTTATGCAGCAATGAAATTTTTTAACCGTTCTAACTCTCTCAGGAATAGACATTCTATCAAACTGACGGCAAAAACGAAGTAAATGACCCGGTTTTCTACATAAAACACAAGCATTCGTAGGACCTGTATTCGAAACATGTGTCTTTTCCTTGCGTTCAATGCCTTTCTTATCAGTGTTGGAACTCATAAGATCGCGTATGCAATCTAACGTTTGGATTCTTTCGGTCAAAAACATGTCCAAATCTTTCCATAAAGATAAGGCAGTTTTGTCCTTAACACTTTGTTCCCATAGAGTCACTGTCTGAGAGGGCAGTCTTTGAATACAAATAAAAACGATAATTGGATCCCAATTTTGAGTGGGAATCTCATATATCGACATAGCAGTCAAAAATCCATTGATTCCGCGCTGTAACCTTTTCAAAGAGGAACTAGTCTCTTCTGTTATTGTCTCTAAACCAAACAAACACTTTAACTGATTATTAACTAGCATTCGAGGATTTTCGTACGTATTTTTCAAACTTTTCCACGCTATATCAAACCCGGACATTTAGACACAATTTCTCTCGCTTCGTTATCTGTTCTTTTTACTAAATAACATAATCGCTCGATATTACTAAGCCGACTGTTATTAATATATAAGGCAGTAAAAAGATCCCTAAATGTAGGCCATGAGAGATAATCGCCGTTGAAGATGTCCGTATCACATGGCGGAAGAGGTAAATTATGACTAACATTATCAAAATTTGAATCATTGTTTGGATGATGGGAAACTTTAGGCTTAGTCTTTGCTTCCAATTCATCAATCTTAATTTTTATCGACTTTGAACATCGCGCATAAACATTAAGGGTACTCTGGAATTTACTTTCAGCCACTTGAATATCTTCTGGCTCAGCGTCTTCAGAAGATTCAAGATCGTCTAAACACTTATCGAAAATAATTTTCACCTTTTCCCAACACATCTTCAATTCACTTTCCAAAACTTCGAAGTAGTACACGTGATGTTCTTCCTCGCGTATATTATTAAAGTTTGCCTCAAATTTTATAACGGCGTCTGAAGCACGAGTGAAACGTTCGAGGGCTGTCAAAGGCATTTTTCACAATTTTAAGATTGGATTAATTCAGTAAAACAGTATAAAAATGGAAGCAGCGTTCAAATTCACAAAAAATTCGAATTTGTATTATAAATATCTAAACTAACTATTTTAAGTCAAATCGACCGACCGTAGGGTAACTAACAATAAATTAGTAAAAGGAGGAAGAAGAAGAATTTTATCTTTCACAACACAATTACTAATATTAAATTTTTGTGAACAAACCTTGCATTAAATGCAGTCACTAATTATTTTGATCACTATTTACACCAAAATAATTTTCATAAAATTTAATTATTGAATAATAATAATTTATTTATTTAAGTATTTGCCGAAAAAATGCAAATTTTAATTATCAATTATGGCTGTTGTCCAATGTAAACAAACGCAGCCTTGATTATAAAAGTACCGATCACTATCTGTCAACAGGTACTGTATAAAATATAATCGCGCAAGGATGTATTAAAATAGGGATTAAAATTAATTCACAATAAATTATTGGCAGTAAAATTAATTTCCTTTTTCGACAATAGACACTTGTTGTTTTCTTTTGTTTTTTCTTTATAACACACAAGTATTTACATCCATATGTATGTATTTATGTATGTTTATGTACTTTTCCTTTTGACACAATCACTTTTATATCAATTTACTAACCATTTAAAAAAAAACAATCTTAAAAATTCTCCAAACAAAAGGGCACTTAAAATTCCTTGGCAAGGGGTCTTCCTTTCATATGCTGGAGGATGAACTTCTTCGTGTTTTATCCGCTTGATTAAGATCAAGATGTGTAGATTATCCTCGATTCGAAGCAACAATTTTATTAATCCGGTTCGAAGCGACCAATGTTTCGACGTCAATCCGATTTGGTTCAGTGTAAATGCACAAAAAGAATAAAACACAAAGAATTATTAGTTTTATAAAAGGAGAAGATTTGTCTTCCTTTATTTATATATTACCTTAAGCATGTATGCACAACAAGAAGTGCTCTTTAAGGCTTCTATATGACGAATGATAAACAACTACTTATTTCTAAGTATGGAGGCTAACAAAGTTTAAATACAGTTAGCGGTTTACTCGTTGAATTAGTAATAGTTTTCCATCAAAGATGTAAACTAAAGTAGTAAATCATTAGGATTTACACTTAGAGGAAAAATACCGCAAATAATCGATTTGTACTTAAACACATGGTATAAAGAAAACAAGGTAATTACGTTCTCTCTCAATGAAAAGTTTTTTGACGTAAATAAGAATTATTGAAATTTATTTTTTGGAAACAAATAAAGAAAAACGTTGCCACACATGTAGTAGGGGAAATCATATTTAGGAAATTAGAAATAAAAAAAGTGTATTTTTCTACTAGATACATTTATACATACATATGTTTGTATGTCCAGTAATACTGGAATTTTGTAAATACATATGCATGTATATACAGTGTCTCTCATAAGTATTCGAATTTAGGTATAATATGAAAAGAAACCAAATTTTGTGTGCAAAATTAATAACTTAATTTGTTAAATTGTCTAGACAGTCCTTAGCTTTGATATCACGCTTTTTAAAACTTTAAAAAATCACATTTCTTAAATTAATTTAGCTTTATTTAAAAAAAGTCCATAAAATTACCTCACAAAAGTATACGAATTTTCCTGTATTTCATATTTGACTATATTTTACGAAACACAAAAATTAGAATCGAATGTTTTTTTTGCTAAAAATTGTTTTAAGGGGTAACTATCAACCGAATGGATATATTTTTGGCCCATTTGGTCCACAATTTTGGAGCATTTATTGGAATCATTCTTCTATCGCTAATTCAATTTATTGGAACTCAAGTCCATTTTTATAATACCAGGGTCAAAAATTTTCGGGGAAACTTGTCTTCTATATATTGTTTTAGATATCAGCTGTTATACATTTTAAGTTTTCAATATATTGTGGAAGTGTACAACTCCAAAGCATGCCTCGAAGAAACGCCATTCAATATAGTGGAATCATTCTTTTTATAACCATTGGTCTCTAGGCTGAATGTCACCATATCATTATGGTCTAACTCAAAAATATTGATTTCTGTTTAAATATTATCTACTATGATCAAAATAAACCCAAAATTTTGGACATACAGCGTTTTTGTAATGGGTAACATAATCGTGAATGTTATGAGTAGTAAAAACTGAAATCTACTGTATAGGATGACATTTTGTTAAGGCATGTTTTGGAGTTGTATACCACTACGATGTCTTGAAAATTTAAAATATATTAGTGCTAATATCTACAATAATATATACTAGCCAACTTTGTCGGAAAATATCGATCCTAGTGGTACGAAAAGGGACTTAAGATCCAGATAATTCAATTAGAAACAGAAGAACGATACCAAAAATATATCTTGGAATGTTTAAGTACAGGTCCTTATAACAAAAATTATTATTTTTAGATACCTCAAGGAATCTATTAAATCCCAATATTAAATTTTGGTTTTATCTCTGGAAAAAGAGAAAAAAATGGCAAATATGGTCAAAAATCGTCATTTTAATGATATTATATGAAAAGATGGTACAAATGCCCCAAAATTGTGGGCCAAATGGGCCAAAAATATATCCTTTCGGTTGATAGTAACCCCTTGAAATAATTTTAAGCAAAAAGACCATTCGATTCTAATTTTTGTGTTTCGTAAAATATGGTCAAATATGAAATACAGGAAAAATTCGAATACTTTTGTGAAGTAATTTTATGGACTTTTTTTAAAAAAAAGTTAAATTTATTTAAGTAAATGTAAATTATCTAAATTATAAGGAGTGTGATATTAAACCTTAGGACTCTCTAGACAATATGTCAAATTTAATTATTAATTTTACACACAATAAATATTATTAAATTATGTTTCTTTTAAAAGTACACCTAAATTCGAATACTTATGTGAGACACTGTAAATATATTTTAATAATTGTTTTATTGTGGGCTTATATTTTTACATAAACTAACATTTTTACAGAAAGAATCAAGTTAATCAACCATACATTCGCTAGAATATTCAACGCAGAGGTATCATTTGCAATGGTTTTTAAAGCCGAATCCAATGATCTATTAATCATAAATAACCGTCTCCTCATAACAAAAAACATTCAAATTATACTCATATTGTATATTTTTTTAAGAAAAACTGTACAATTTTAAAAAATACTAAAAAGTGTATTTTTTGTATCTACTCATCGGCCATCGATAGACTCAAAACATTTTGGGAACCATCATAAAACAAAAATATTTTTGAAGCTGAATATAACTTTTAAATTAATCATTTAAAATTGTGTGCACTAACGATATTTTCATAAAAACGGTCCAGCTCATAAACGGACCACACTAAACCCAAAATATTTGGGGTAATATATCATATGACAATTTATATTTTGAGAAGAGTAACTCAAGCAGCATTGTTGTGAGTCGGTGTATAAACCATAAATTCTTTTGAATAGAAGTCGACATCTAGAGGTATTTGATTGGCATGTGTCCATAAGTTGTCCTAAAGTTAAACCGAATGTCCTATATGGAAACAGAATTTGATTAATTTCACAGAACAAGTTCTTGTTGAATTTTATCTTAATACCACGATTTATTGGCATTAAACCCCTAAATAACACCTATTGCAGTTGTTTACGTTGAATTTTGTCGCTATACTCGCATTTTTAAATCTGTTTTGTCTAAATACATTAATTTAACTTAAAGAGATCATCATCAGATTTTCACAAATCAGCATAGAACAAATGACACAGGAAGACATCTTCATTAGAACGTTACTGCCGCTCGAAGATTCATATAATTTTCTTACTTGGACATGTTTGACAGCGCAAGATATGTTCATCCGAGAAATGTGAGAACTGTGAAGAATCTTACCGGACACATATTTAATACGTTGGTACTAAAACAAAATACCAGCAGAACACAACACTCATAAGAAACTTCTGCAATTGGACACAAAGATGAAATTATGTTTCAGGGAGAATGGCCCGCACTACTTACAAGCAAACTTTAAATCAACGAGGTCCGGTCGCAAGGACCTTTTAACATTTTAATTATTTTCTTTGCTATTAGAATTTTATGTTAAATAATATTTTAATTTAGTTTGAAAAATATTTTCCATTTTATATTTTTAAATTGAAAAAAATAAAAAGTAAACAAAAAACTCGGATTTATAAAATAAATACGGTAGCATAGAAAATAATAAATCGTCAGAATTTTAATATGGCTACGAAATGAGAGAACGGTTATACCTTTATTTTTTCTACTATGATTTATACCATGATAATGAGAGCTTTTGGGCAAAAACAACCACAACAAACACAATATTTTTGGAAAGACAATTTTTGCGTATTTCACAATATTACCTATAAAACCGCAGTTACATTTAAATTGTAGTCATAGCAGGATCACGTCTTATTGCTGCTTCATCTGAATTTCTTCATTTGGAACCCTCTTATCAGCATTTTCATTCATAATTTTTGGTTTGAAATTTTTTCGATTGAAAACACAAATTTAATTTAATAAAAATAAATAAATTATTGTTATGTCAAAAATAATTTAAATAAACAAATAAAAATAAGCTGCCTTGACGATTTCACCTTACTTAGTGTATCCTGAACTTATTCTTAAATATTATTAACTTTAGTCAATGAAAGCATAACATTTCATAACATTTACGCTGAAACTTTTTTCTGTGCATTTATTAGTATTTGATATGTGATTTTTATTGCAGGATGTCACTGACACTCGTGGAAATGAGTTTGAAGAATTCTGTTTAAAGCGTGAACTCTTAATGGGAATCTTTGAAAAGGGATGGGAACGACCATCACCCATTCAGGAAGCAGCAATTCCAATAGCATTAAGTGGAAAAGATGTTTTGGCGAGAGCCAAAAATGGAACCGGAAAGACGGGAGCATATTGTATACCCGTCTTGGAGCAGATTGATCCATCTAAGGATTATATACAAGCCTTAATAATGGTTCCGACAAGAGAACTTGCTTTGCAAACATCGCAAATTTGTATCGAACTGGCAAAACATCTTGATATTCGAGTAATGGTTACAACTGGTGGTACGATTCTAAAGGATGATATACTGCGTATATATCAAAAAGGTAGGTACAAAACTCAGAGGTAGGAGGGGGAGTATATTTTATAGTTGCATAAATACTTGTCTTTTTTACACATTAGTTCAACTTATTATTGCGACTCCTGGACGTATTCTTGACTTGATGGATAAAAAGGTTGCGGATATGTCTCATTGCAAGATACTTGTATTAGATGAAGCCGATAAACTCTTATCACTTGATTTTCAAGGCATGCTGGATCATGTTATTTTAAAATTACCCAAGGATCCTCAGATTCTTCTATTTTCTGCAACTTTTCCATTGACTGTCAAAAACTTTATGGAGAAACATTTGCGTGAACCGTACGAAATAAATTTAATGGAGGAACTAACATTGAAGGGTGTCACGCAATACTATGCATTTGTTCAAGAACGCCAAAAAGTACATTGCTTAAACACCCTGTTTTCTAAACTGCAGATAAATCAATCTATCATCTTTTGTAATTCGACGCAACGCGTAGAACTACTAGCAAAGAAAATTACCGAGCTAGGCTATTGTTGTTATTATATTCACGCAAAAATGGCTCAAGCTCATAGAAATCGCGTATTTCATGATTTTCGACAGGGCTTGTGTCGAAATCTTGTCTGCTCTGATTTGTTCACTCGTGGTATAGATGTTCAGGCAGTCAATGTTGTCATCAATTTCGACTTTCCACGGATGGCCGAAACCTATTTGCATCGTATTGGTCGTTCCGGTCGATTTGGTCATTTAGGTATGTATGTCTGGAACATACACAAACACCCCAAGCTTTCTACTAACTGTAAATAATTTGCATTTTTTTACAGGTATTGCAATCAATTTAATAACATACGAGGATAGGTTTGATTTACATCGAATTGAAAAAGAACTTGGAACTGAAATCAAGCCTATACCTAAGGTGATTGACCCAGCTTTGTATGTGGCCAATATAGCTCTTAATTCCGGAGAATCTAGTAATAATGATCTTAATAATTCATGTACCGAAGAAGGAAATGTTAGCAAATAATATGCTATTGTCAAAAAATTATACATAAAATTCTAAAAGGAAAAATTATTGAATTTTGAATTTTCATTTTTGTAAGATTCTTTTTATTATATATCTTTTTTTTTTTAATAAAAACAAATTCTGTACAGTTTTATAGACCTGTATTTGATTTAAAAAAAAATATCAAGTCACCTGAAATAAAAAACAAAACGCCCGAAATTTCGTTAAACCTCCGAATTGTATTTATTATTTATTTATCATGTTTTAGAAAATAATCCTTAGCTATAGGCGTGCAGATACATTTCTTAATAAAGGAATCGAGTATTTGTATACGTATTCTATTTAAATTTAATTATGAAATTGACAAAGGTTGAGATTACCAAAATCGAAGACTTGATTTTAACAAACGTTATTACCTTCAAAACTATATCAGTATTTCCCAAAATAACTTTAGCTGATTTTATCTAAAATTTTTAATTTTTTTAATTTTATCTAATTATACAAGGAGACATCATTTGTGTTAATTTGTGAATTTGAAAAGTGAAATCCAATTGCCAGATTTCACACAATTTTTTTTTTCAACTTTTGTCCTTTCATTTTTAAAATGAGGTTATAAATGTCAAAGCTAAATTAAAAATAATCAAATTTATTTGAATATTCCTGGTTTGTGCTCAAAACAAAAATACAAAAAATTATAGTCGGGCGAGGCCGCCATATGATACCCTACACCAGTTAGGAATATTAAATGTGATTTATTTTTCATAATAAAGTATTTATCTTCAATATAATCTTGTTTCCGATACATTTAAGCAATTTATATCCGAAAAACAAATTTTCTGAAAGAGGGAAAGAGGCTTGGGGCAAATATGGACATTTTCAATAGGCTTCGTCCTTGAGCCAAAGGACGAAATTTGGTACAAAATGCGCTTGTACCAAATTTCATCCAATTATATTAAAAATCCTTAAGCTTAATAGACTCAGAAAATGATTCTAAGCCGATTGGTATACTTTAAGGTTTACCCTCCCCACTAAAGTAGGGTATAAAAACTGAAACATGTTAAGGTTAAGTTAAATATAAAATTTAAGATTGTTATAAAATTTTTTATACATATACTAGCTGTATCCAGTGTGCTTTGCTACTCTTAAAACTATATAAATAAATCAAGAAAGAGTTCAATATTCGCCTTTGGCGAATCTTATATACCCTTCACCATAGTGTTTTTAAAATAACTATAATTTTATAACATTTAAATTTATTTTATATTTTCCAACTCTACCGTTACTTTAGCAATAACAAAACATAAAACAACAACCAACGCCAAAAAACAACAACGAAACAAAACACACAAAAAATCAACAAAATACGCAAAGCAAAAAAACCAACATACACCCACACATACGCTTTTTCAATAAGCAATGTTGTTGTTGTTTTTTTTTCAAAGCATGCACTAACATTCTCATTTGATGAAATTTTCAGAGGTTGCCTCGGATTATGGCTCATATCTCCGTTATTTATGAATGAATTTTGCTGATTTGAAATAGGAAACTTCTCGAAAAAACGTCCGGCAGAATTATTGAAGATTTGGATCCCGAAGATATCTGAGGTCTTCCCAAAATTGATTTCAACAGACACAGTTGGACGGACAGACAGATGGATATGTTTTAATCGACTCCGCTATCTATAAGGATCCAGAATATACATATATATAGTTGATCACAAAAATAAGTATACAGAAATACTGACGATTGGTTTTATTTAAAAAAGATATAATTTTTTCAAAAAACAAACACATTTATTTATTAAAGTTTTTGAGTTCTCATTTAAGCTGAAGTTAAAAAGGTACAAAATTTACGTCACAAAAGTAAGTATACGGATCATTTCAGTATATATTTGGTTTAATGATATTAACAAAATTTATGAAAATTGTACATGTATTAATATAATTACTTTTTAATAAAATATTTTTTACACAATAACTTGGAAAAAATCTACTTTTAGTTCCGAAATCTTAAAATTTGGGCCGATTGGGTCCGGAATTAATTAGTAGAATAGTTTTTTCTCATTTCTACGATTTTTTTCCACTTTAGACCCCGAATTTTGGATCTGGTGGTCATTGAACCCTCCAAATGATGCATTGGAAATATAATTTTTAACTTTTGAAAAGAGTTGTTATTTCGAAATTAATGTTATATGCATGGATTTGGCCATTTTGAACACAGTACGTTCTTAAAAAACCGAAATTTAACTCCGATTTCTTAAGACTTACAACATAAACTTTAAAATTTGGATAATTCTATATATTTCCTTTAATTTAAACAGGTTTTCCAAATACTCCGATTTCAAAAGCATACAATAACGCTACCAATCATATCTTGATATACTCGATACAATAACCATGTTTTATGGATCGGACATTTTAATTGTTCTAGCAACAAATTAAGATGTATCCGTGTTCAAAATTGTTCAATTCGTATTCATACCACTAATTGTGCCTGATTTAATATAAAAATCCTACTATTTTGGACAATAATCAATTTCAGAACCGATATGTAGTGTAAGTTATTGACATGGTCACCATTTGACGATTATTGGTAGTATTTAGGAGTGTGTAATGGATGATTGGAACCAAAAAACTTGTTTTAATTAATGGATACTAGTACAAATATTATTAATGTCGCATTTTAAGATATAAATTTTAGGAAATCGCCGTTAAATATCGAATATGAACGCTATACACTCAAACCTCGTTTTATGCGTATTTATTTTATGCGAATTTGAATTAGTGCGGTTTCAAAATTCTAAAATTTTTCTTTGCAAAAATAATTTTGAGAAAAATGTTGGTCCACATACATCGAAAAAAATTTCTCAACAAAGTACTACTACTGATTTTTTACCAATTCCGGTTCGGATATATAAAGTATTGTTCAAATCCTTTGTACACGAAGAAATATTATTTTTTATTTTTAAGAAATTTTGTACATATACTTCATTATTTGGAATTTGTATTGTGTTATTATTTGTTACCTTTATTTTTCATAATTTTTTAATAGTTTCAGTAGAGAATTAAATTTTTCTTGATTTTTTTATGCGATTTTGTTTGACTGTTAAGGGAATAATTTGAAATAGTGCGCTTTTTTATTAAAAACCCAATTACTATATTTTGCATGGAGCTAGTGTATCGTTTTGTGCGAGTTCGAATTATGCGTTTTTCTGCGAAACGAATTAACCGCATAAATCGAGGTTTGAGTGTACTATGTTTAAAGTGTCAATGTTCCGCAATGGATTGCAATTATTGTAAAGAAACAATTAATTTAAAAGTTCCAATGCATCATAATGAACAAACGAGGGATATTATTGAATACCCGATCCAAAACTCCGGGGGTTTAAATAGTCAGATGTTCTTAAATAGGAAAAAATGCTCCTATAAATAATATTCAGATCAATGACCAAAAATTTCAATTTTTCGGAACTAAAAGTGAACTTTTTCCATGTTATAGTGCACAGAATATTTTATTATAAAATAATTACATTCAAACAGGTAAAATTTTCATGATTTTTGTTAATATCATCAAGCCAAATACATATTGAAGTTATCTGTATACTTACTTTTGAGATGTAAATTTTGCACCTATTAAACTACACCTTAAATGAGAACTCAAGTAACCAAAATAACCCGGAAAAAAGTAGTGAATAATAATTATCATAATTGTTTCTAATAAATAAATGTGTTACTTTTTGATTTTTGAAAAAATAATATCCTTTTTTAAATAAAACCAATTGTCAGTATTTCAGTATACTTATTTCTGAGATTAACGTATATGTATGTATATGGAAATTACAAACGGAATGACAAACTTATATACGGTGGATGACAAAACAATAGAAACATTTTCTAAATTTTCACAATCTGAATAAAAACCCAAAACTTTATTAAAAAATTGTAATCTTTTTAGTATATTTTTTGTATATATCATTATTTATTTAAATTAATAAAAATCTATGAAAAATAATTAATTAAATTTTCAAAAAATAAAACAAGATTAAAGTATGTATTTGGTTTTCTGTTACTGACAAACAATGGAAACTTTGGTATTATCGTAACAAAAACGTTCAGAATTTGTAAGTAACTCAGAATATAGTTGGGTATCCTTTACTTTGTATTGATGCTTGACATCGGCAATGCATTGAAATAATTGAGTCAAAAATTTCCTTCGAAAAATTTAGCTATTCCCTAATAACCGCATCCTAAAAATGGTCCTTTCAATTGTATCTGGAAGGACTATATATTCGAACTACTGTTTCCCATAGATTTTCTATGGGGTTGAGATCCGGTAAAATAGGCTGGCCACTTCAATACAGGTAACATTTTCGAGTCTAACCACTCGAGCTGGCTTTTAGGGTCACTGTCGTTTTTAAATCTCCAAACTGGGGCCCTAGTTTCCACATCGGAGGAATACTTTGTTTTCTTAAACGGATCTCTAATTATACCGCACATAGTATCTTCTTATAATTGATTTCGACCAATACCTTTCCCTGAAAAACAGTTCTATACCACAATTTTCCCACCGCTGAACTTAATATTCGGGTCCAGTATCTTTCCCCTTTCGTCACCTTACAAATATCTTCTAAAACTGTATTTAGACACGTCCAAAAAGGACATTATTTCATATGTTTGTTATCTTTGGCAAAGAGTAGACGAGTAGAAGGATTCTTTTTAAAACTAAGAGGTTTTCTCGCATTGCGACTAGAGCCAAGACCAGTCTCATATTCCATGTGACTAAACATAGGAGTTACTAATTTCTATCTTTATATTAATAACTAGCTTTACCCAGTGTGCTTTGCTACCCTAAAAGCAGTATAAATAAAAATCCCACTTAACGATTTTGAAGATTCTAACTGCAATAGTTCTCTAGATTTACAATATGTTACATATTAGTGATGCCAAGCAAATTACTGAAAGTTCGCCAATTTCTATCTATCTATGAAAAATTTGAATAATATAATAGTTTCCAAGATATACGAAATTTTGTATTTAATTCATTTATGTAGTGCCAATTCATATTTAATTCATATGGGGGCTCCAAGTCCCCCCAGATGGAAGTCCGATCTTTTTCATCCAAAATTTTCAGACGAATATTTAAGTTCTTAGTGCAAAAGTTGAAGAATTTAGTTCTATTAGTTTCCCAGATAAACGAATTTTTGCATTTAATTAATATGGGAGGTGCCGCTCCCCTCATGGTTAGTCCGCCAATTTATTTCTCAAAATGTTAACATGGATGTTAAAGTTATTTGTGCAAAATTTTAAGATTGTAACTGTAATTGTTTCTAAGATAAACGAATTTTTGTTTTTAATTTATATGGGAGGTGCCACGCCCCCTAATGCTAGTCCGCCTACTTTTTGTCCTAAATAATCATATTGACACTAAAGTGGCTCCGACAAAATTTGAGGACTCTAACTGTTATATTATCTCAAATATACGGATTTAATATTTTCTAATATGGGCGTGGCAGCTCGCCCACTTGAAATTTCAAAATAAAAAGTAGCCTATTACCTATTCCAGACATACAGGAATACGCTGTGAAAATTTCAAGAAAATCGGTTCAGCAGTTTTGTAGTCTATAACGTTCAAACATACAAACAAACACACATTCATTTATATATATATAGATAACTACCCCAGAGGAGTAATTTTTTCTTTCTCATGAAATGTTTTAATATTTTTGAATGTGTTGATTTATTCATTAAATATTTATCACAGATCAACAAATATTAGGTAAAGTATTAAAAGAAGTATTAAAATCGTTTATTATTTTGGTATTTAAATCGGAACAACTCGGTTTTAGTGACATTTCTCAAAAAAAAAACCCCAATATAGAGCGTTTTGAGACGATAAAAGATATTAATTTTTTTTTGTCGGCCACGTCACTTTCGAGTGGGCGGGACTCCAAAGTTTTATACATTTTGGTGTATATCTCGAAAACTGTTTTGTTTACAAAAAAAATTTAATCAAATAAAAAGTATTAAAAATACCTTCCCAATGATATATAACATGATACTAAAATATGGACCGACTTTGGGTTTTTTCCGGAAAATATATATTTTGACCCGACTTTTTTTTCATCTAAAAGAAATTGGAAAAAATTTCTATATAATTCTATTATAAATTTCTTTATGTTAATAGCCAATGAATTAAGCTTTTATTTAAGGTATAAACCATTTCTGTATCTAATCCAGAGGAGCGCAAGATTGCCATTACATAGCACGCGTGGTAGGGTAAGAAAATTCTGCTGACGCTAAGTTGATACACATACACTATAGGTTTAATTCTTCTTCTTTTTATAATGAGCAATATCAGTTGGTTTGCTCTCAACTTGAAAAACAAAATCAAATCAGTTGCTGATCAGCACTTGTCGAAGCAAGGTCTGTACGCGACGTTTTTAAAATACACACAGAAATACAACAACAAAATTTTGAGAAAGCCGAATTAATGTAGGAGAACATGAGAGAACAGTTGATAGTTTTTTATATATACACTTTGATATACGCTGGCTGTCAAAATCCATAATAAATATTTGACAGTTAGCATATCCTTTATAGTTTATAGTCATTTTATTAGTATACTTTTATTTTGAATTGAATTCTGTTCTCTGCTGCTTTACCAACACAAATAAAACTATGGTAGTATGTGTTTGAGCAACACTGATCTAATCAAATGAAAGAGATATTTGGTTTCAAAAACCATTTATTTTATAATTTAATTTACATATCATCAGAGTTGTCAGATTCCCCTGATCAGAGTTGTCAGATTCCCCTGATGAATTTCGATATCTTTTTATTCTTTTAGAGAATTATCCACCAAAAATTCTGCACAACTTTTTTTTATTTTAATAAGTAAAATTATTTGGGTATCTTTTTTGTATATCTTTAAACATTTATTTTTTCGGATTTAATTAGTGGTGTCTAAATCCAGCCAAAACTTTATTTTGGATGCATAAAAGCTAATGAATAAAAATTATATTTTTATACCCACCATCAAAAAGATAAGTTTTATATGCGTCAAAATCTCTACCAAATTTTATGAGGATTGGTCCATAATTGACCCTACCACCCATAAAGGTACCCTTCAGAAAATAAACGAATAAAATAATGAAACTCGACACAAATATGTTTTATATAAGCCAATATCTCTCCACCAATTTTGTAAGGATCGGTCCAGAATTGATCCCACCCCATATAAGGTTCTCTTAAGAAATTTAATTTAACGATAATTACTGGCTTAAAAAAACGATGAATTTTGACATAAACAAGTTTTGTATTAATGAAAATCGCATTACAAAATATTATGAGGATCGGTCCACAATTGAACCCACCCCTCATATATAAAGCCACCATGAGAAAATTACAAGTTCTTCGTTGTACTCGCCATAATAAGATTTTTATTATAATTCTTCATTCCGATTTTGTGAGGATTGGTGTATAGCTGACCATAGCCGACAAAACATAATCTATGTACAAATTTTTTTGGGTATCGATTCATAATTATCCCTACATCATAAAAGGTCTCCTTTAGATAATTACTTTTACACTTATGGCTGAATTAAAAATACGAGAACAGCAATGAAATTCGAAACGAATAAGTGTTATCGACTCGAAATCTTTCTACAAAATTCTACGACAAACAGTCCATAATTGACCCTACCTCCCATATATATTCATTAGAGTGCTTCAAGCTTGTATGAAGGAAAAAAAATATTGTCCGACAGGCCGTCCCCCCTCTAGAATTGTTCTTTGGGTTGTAAAACTATGTCATAGAAAAAATTAAGCTGATAGGATAACGTTAACTGGTGCCGCAACGGCTCTGAAGTTTCCAAGTGCATTTACAAGGGGAAAATATCGATTTTTTCAGTTTTTGCTCAAGTTTTGCCATTTAGTATTAAACTTTGCACTTTATTGTGAAGGAATCGTAATGTACAATATGCATTTCGGAAAGATATAAAACACAAATATTGCTTGAAAACGTGTCTCACAGCATGAATTTGAAATCTGACAAAAAATTTAAATTTTTTAGGATATATTGTAAAAAAAATATTTTGTACAATAGATAAATGAATAAAACGGTGACAAAATTGAATCAATAATTCTTACAGTTTAGCTGTACCTGCGATTTGAACTCGGCGGATTTCGGGAAAATCGAATTTTTTTTTTGTAAAGTTTTAGAGAATACGCAATAATTCTTTACTGTTGTACATTTTAAACATAGAATTTTCAGAGTATTATAGACGAGATAATATAAAATATATATCCGAAGTTTTATTCAAATAATATTTATTTGTCGGCCATATTTACCAAAAAATAATGAAATTTATCGTATATAAATCCTTTAAGACACTTGGGAACAATTCAACACCAAAGCTGAAAAATTCGAAAAAACACCAACTATTTGAATAATGCTCTATATAATTAGAGGAATGATATAAAAAATTATTCTTTAACCCTTTTTGACTATTTAGTGAACTTGAGGTGAAAATTTTTAAAATAAAAATTTCGTTTTTATAACTAATAATTTATGTCATCCTTTTTTACGGTCGATTTTTAATCTAATATGTCTAAAAATACAAACTTTATATGGTCAAAAAGGGTTAATTCATAAGTTTTTATACATAATATATAATTTTTTGTTTTATTTCTGTTATTCCTCTAATTATATAGATCATTATTTAAATAGATAGTGTTTTTTGCATTTTTCAATTTTGATGTTAAATTGTTCCCAAGTGCTTTTTTTCACTGTATTTTAAATATCGGACTTCAAACGATAAATTCCCGTCATTTTTGGTAAATATGGCCGACAAATAAATATTACTTCGATATGGTACACTGAGAATTCCCAAATATAGCAAAATTTGACCTTTGAACTCCACAGTTTATGGGTTAAGAATGTCCGATTTTAATAAAACTTCGGATATATATTTTATATTATCTGGACTACAACACTCTGAAAATACTTTATTTAAAATGTACAACAGTAAAGAATTAATACATATTCTCTAAAATGTTACAAAAATATGCGATTTTCCCGAAATCCGCCGAGTTCAAATCTCAGGTACATCTAAACTGTAAGAAATATTGATCTAATTATTTTACCGTTAAATATCTATTGCCCATAAATCCCCAGGAGATCTCCTAAAAATTTTGAAATTTGTTAAACTAAGTTTTAAAAAAACTGAAATTGGAGATTTGAAACGGCCGTTGAAAAATCAAACTTTTTTGACCATAGCTGAGAACAAGTTTGCCTTGTCTTATAAGGACAAAAACTAATATTCGAGCAATTATAGATATATTTTAAGTAACACAGTTGTTTTTTAGAATATATCTTAAAAAAAGTAAATTTTTTTGCGACATTTCGAATGCATGTGCTGTGAGAAACGTTAATCGCCTGGGGAATTTGCAATAAGTTCTAAATTACTCAAGCAATTGTGTTTTATACCTTTTCGGAATGCTTACTCTGTGCACATTACGATTCATTTACAAAAGTGCAAAATGTATTACTAAATGTCCAAATTTGAGCAAAAACAGAAAAAAATCGATATTTCCCCCTTGTAAATGCACTTGGAAACTTCAGAGCCGTTGCGGCACCTGTTAACGTTATCCTATCAGCCTAATTTTTTTGTATTACATTGCTTTACAACCCATAGAACTATTCTAGAGTGGGGGACGGGCAAAATTCGCAACTTCGTTTTTTTGGAGCACTCTAATGTTCATAAATAAAAAATTAGACAAAAAATTTAATTTTTAAAAATAATTATTTTGTTAATTCGAAGATCACGTACATAATTGACTCAAGCCTGATCTCCCTGATGTTTACAGTAGAACATTCCTTTCACGGCATACGATTTGATGGTGGGTATATAAGATTCTTTTATTGTAAAAGTTTATTTTCGAATGAATAAAAATACAAAACATTTCTCAAATACAAAATACATAATACAAGGTTTTACAAAAAGGTTGTTAACTAAATCTTAACACAAATACATTATTAACATCAATACTTTCCCTTGTTAAGATAACACTATGCAACAAATTGAGGGTCATGGTCTGGGGGGTGAAAAATTCCCATGATAAAAGTACTAGGTTAGAGTATTAAAGCCCCCAAACCGTTCGGCGTTGGTAGGTCAAACTTTTATGTTATTGGTCATTGAAAGTTGCGCTTTTTAACACTAAGTTTACTAAAACTTTATAAATACTTTCAGAATTCACTTCAAAAACATATGTTTTGTTTAGCTATCTGCAGAACAACTTTGCAAGGAATATATCTTGCAGATTTCGGACCACAAATATTGATTTTTAATGGGTCATTCGAGTCCATTTTGTAAACACTTGTTATGCAAAGATATAAATGTTTATTGGAGTAGGGCGACAGTGGTATCATTTAAAAAAGATAAATGTAAAAATCTCCAATATTCATAACGCAGCTTCCGTAAAATTATAAAATATTAATAAAAGTTTTAATTTTATCGAACAGTATACGGATTATTTTGACAAATTAGTCAAATTTTATTTAATTTCTATGTGATTAAATGAATCTTGTATTTTAAAATTTAATATAAGTATCAAACTTTTACATTTGTCATTGACATTTCTAAAACGTGCAATTATTTTCAAATTAAAATATTTTATCCCACCTATTTATAAAAAATGTGCAAAAAATCAAAAATTTTCTTTTTTAAAAAAATATTATACGGTAGTTTTCCGATTTAACGACCATTCAATTTAACGAACAAGCTAATTTTTCCTATTGACTACCTTAAATAACGAACAAAACTTGTTTTTTGTACTCTGTTTAACGAACTAATAAAAATATTATTATTTAAATGAATATAAAATGACATTTATCAAAATAACAAATAACCTAAGTTGTAGCGGTGCTTTTATACCCAAAACTGTAACACATTCTGGATTCTTATTAAATTTTAGTTCGATGTAGCTATGTCCGTCCTTCAGATAATGACTTTAACGCTCATTACTCGCTTAACAATACGAGTACGCCGATGAAATTCGATTCAAACATGTTCTATACTAACCGAAATCTCTAACAAATTTTATGGGAATCGGTCCATATTTGACCTTACCCTCCATATCAGGCCCCCTTAAGAAAATTACTTCAACGCTCATTACTCGCTTAAAAATACGAGTATAGCGATGAACTTCGAGAAATAACTTTAACGCTCATGACTGAATTAAAAATACAGCGATGAAATTCGACACAAATATGGTTTGAAGGTGGGTATATAAGATTCGGAATTTTGTGTTTTGTGCTATTTTTATAAAAAAAAGAATTAATTTTTATAAAATACATATAAAAAATATTTTATGCACCTATTTTTAATTATTTTCCCACGTTTTAGTTAGTACTGCATATAACGAACTTTTCAATTTTACGAACAGGCCTGACAACATATGGGTTCGTTAAATCGGAAAACTACTGTAGTTTAAAGTTTTTTAAAAAAAACATGTTTTAAGTATTTATATATATTCAAACTTTCCGCATTTAACTTATACACATTAAACAGTGCATTTCGCAGAAAAAGTTTTAATTTGGCCATTTAGTTAGCCGTTTAAATACCAATTTTTCGATTTTCCAAAAAAATATGCTTTTATTCGGAAACCGCGAAAATTTCGAAATGGATGTTCTTGATTTATATATTATTCAATGGCACTTCGAAGAAGCTTTCATATGATACTCCATTCGTTTTTTATTAATTAAAGTTAAAAATCCCGTTAACCCACTATGAACTTTCAATTAGCGATAGCGTAAAAGTTTGACCTAGCAGCGAAAAATGCTTCGGGGGTTTGAATACACTAATGGCATACTTTCATTTTGTGAAGGAATTTTTCGCCCCCCCCCCAAAAATAGTGTTGCATAGTGTAATTTGTTAACATTTTTAAAGTCCCAAATTGCTTATTAAATATTTCAACCTTGTTGCTTGTAGTGGTTCTGGCTAGTTGGTCTTCAGTTGATATTCTTGTAACACAAATTTCATTTTCGGATACCTTTTCACGAATGTAAAAATGTTTCAACGCTATGTGTTTAGTGCGACTTCTGTTGTAGAAGTTGTCTTTGACTCATCCATGAAATTATAGCACCAGCGTATTTTATTATTATTCCTGATGTCGACCTACCAGTCTTTAAGCAGCATCCAAAGTCAGCATCACTGTAGCATTCGAACTTTAAGTTATTGTCAGCCGGATAAGTAATACCATATTCTTTTGTACCAGCAATATATCTAAATACTCTTTTTACTCTGACAATATCTTCTTTTGAGTGATTATCTAAAGTTTTAGACAAGTATCCAATACTGTATGCAAGATCTGGTCTAGTACCAAGCATTAAATACATAATTCCTCCCACTGCTTGTCGATAGGGAAATTTAGTCCTCAGCTTTCCCTGTTTCGGAATCTTCTACTATTTTGGTGATTGGACCTCTCAAGTATTTTCTTAACATAAGCTGTTTGAGATATACGTATTGCCCCATTTTCTTTCTTTATCTAGAAACCCAAAAAATAATTAGCTTCTTTAGATGTAATTTTAAATTCAGCTCGTAACTCTTGTAATAAATTTTGAAGTTCAATTTCGTCTGTTCCTGCAACCAAACCGTCATCTACATATAATTGCATTTTTTATTCTTATGAATAGACTCGGATCAGCTTTACAAACGGTAAATCCAATTTTTATATTGTACTAATCTCTTGTAAACTTCATTTAATTTACACACTCGTTTTGTACCATCGCTTAGGTTGTTTCATAAATATTTCTTCTTCTATTTCTCCATAAAGAAAAGCTGTTGCGACATGAAATTGAAATAGCGTTGAAAAATTTTTGCTAGCTGCTATACTCAACACTGCGCGTATTGTTGCTAATCTTGCTACTGGGCTAAACATTTCTGTGTATTCTATACCTTCTCTCTGTGTAAATCCTTTTATAACTAATCTGGCTTTAAACTTCTCTATAGTAGCATCTGGATTCATCTTTACTCTGAACACCCACCTTCACGGTAAAGCTTTTGCACCTTTTGGAAGATCTGCTAATTCCCATGTGTTGTTTTCTTTTAGGGAATTAATTTCAGAGTTTCAATTTTATTTATAAAATCTTGGATTTCCATAACAAAATCATCATATCTCGGATTTTATATCAACGTACGATCTCTTAATCTTTTTGATAATATTAAATCAGAATTGTCATCATAGTCAGCTTCTCTTGTACGTTTTCCTCTCAATCTTCTATCAGGAATAACTTCTTGAACATCACCATCTGATATTACAATTTCATCTAAATCATCCTCTAGAGCATCATCATAAAATTCCTTATCACTATGTTGTTCTTCTTCTATTAATTCTTCATTTTGTTGTTCTTCATCTATCAAATCAGGTTCTTCATTGGCTTTATTATCTGCATTTTGACTTCTGTATTCTTCAAACTTAAGCTTAGCTTCATTGTTCACTTTTTTTATTCGTTTTATTTAATTATTGAATCTGCCTCTATTTTACAGGCCTCACAATAAGTAATAAAATCTTATAACTAAAATAATTTTTTTTCTCTTATTAGAGAATCACATTGGCAAATTGTCCTTAAATCTAATTAGGGGGAAGTCAGCTCTGCGTAGCCTTGATCGATGTTGAGTTACGGTGAGCGACCTAGCAAGCGGGTTGGGATGGGAGTGTAATTTTGTCAAATATACTTCACGCATTTTATTAAATTCTTCTTTGACCAATGCACAGTGGGGCAGAATGGAAATTTTTTGGAAATAAATCTGGCATTTCTAAACGGCTGATCCGATCGGGATAAAATTTGGCGTGAGCGTAGCCAAGGAGTATTCGAGTTTAAGTTTTGAAGATGAACCCTGCAGATGCCCCAGGGACGGCGCTGTGGCGGCTCAAAGTAGGGTACCTACGACATGTAAAATTTTTAAACTCGTGCCATTTTTGTTTTTCATCCAAATACAAAGATTTTTATATTTTCTGAAAGCGATCGACGAAATCTTGAAAAAACATGCTTGGACATACTACTTATCTCTTATAATATCCGAGTTATAGGCATACAAAATTTACCATACCTTGGTCCGCCTTTTTTGGAATACCGGGCGTAATTTTGGACCAAATGGACTCAATTTTCTCTTGTTAGTTAGACAACAAAATTTCCAATAACATACAAAAAATTTCAGATCAATATCATTTACAGATCCAAAAATATACGATTTTTAATTTAAAAATTCAAAAAATTTTAGCTTTTTGCCGTTTTTTTTTTGCCAGAAATGTGACTTAACTCTTTTATTAATAAAATAAAATTTTCTTTAAGAACATATAACAATTTTATAGTTTTCTAAAAGGTATCTTTACGCAGAACGCTTTGGCGTAAAAAACTTGTCCTATTTTTTGAAAATGTTGCCACTGCGTCCTTCCGAATATGACCTATTTTTTATCAAAACTTCAACTTTGGGCGACATGTTCTAAAATCCCAAAGCTGGGATCAGAAAACTGAAAGCAGTTTTGGAAACCTCAATATGTTTTCTATTTACTCCAAAAGTATTTTCCCAGCCCTGAAAGAAATGTGGACCCTATGGTCAAAAAAGTGAAAAATCACATTTTTGGGATTTTCATTCCTATTTTTGGGAATTGCGGGATGCCCTTTGACCTTTTCAATTTTTTTTTTTTGCATTTTCTTATTTGAAATGACAAATTTAACAAGCGTTGAAAATTTCATTGAGTTTTGTTCATAAAGATTTTGTCATATATTACATATTTGTTTAATTTCTAAAACTATGATTTATATCAAAATTTTAATAGGGTCGCAGATAGCTACAACAATTTAGTCCATATTTATCCCTTAATATCATTTTTTAGTTAGATATGGAAATTCTCGACCCTTTACAAAAAATTTCAAGCCAATATCTCAATTACATTCAAAAATATGTTCATTTAAACCTGTGTCCTTTAATTTCATCTTTTTCATATTTTAGTATTAAGTATGACAGAACATACATTTGGTGTTGAATAAAATATTTGGACAATTTTTAAAAATTATTTAGTTAATTATTTTATTAAAGACTATAACATTGTATATACAATAAAAAAATTATAATTTTATTATGAGCCACGCACAACAACACCTAAATCACCCCACACAAACCACCTTTCCCGCCCACCGAAATATAAAACACAATTTAATACAATATCATCAGTTAGTATAATAGCTTTTTTTATTTGAACTGTTTATCTTAAACATAATACAATTAATTCTTACAACCTACTTATATAATTAATTCCTAACACTACTTATATTCTATAAAGTAATCTGTCATATCGGTATACATATCCAGAAGGTAATATAAGTCCTTTAAATCTTCCTTGTTTTGAGATGATAGAGTTTCATAACAAATCCATCTTTTTCGCATAGTTGAAAGAACAGGATCAGAAGATAGAAGTAAACTATTAAAAATATCTCCATTCTGTGATTGCCTGGAGCATTTTCTTGAGCTGAATAGTTGAACATGCTTAAAATCTCGATTCCTCGCTTCCTGGGCTTCTTCTGTTAACTCTCCAAGTGGAAGAATATTCGATTCAATTATTATTTGACCATGACACAATACTTTGTGTACTGTTGGTGTTAGTTCCCTCCATGGATACAGAGATACAAGTAATTTAGAAATTTCAGATGTATATTCCCCAAATCGATTTCCATTAATTTTATGTTTACTATTCAGTGCCATTAAAATAGTGTTAACTCTTCGAAGCAACTCCTTGTCGATTCCAGTTATTTTTGAAGTAATTTCAAAATCACGAAAAAACCTTCTCGCCGTATTACCGTCATTTGTACTACCGCAACTTGGAAGTGGTTTGTCGATGTTTAATCCCATCTGAACTTTAAATTCTTCTTGGATTCTGCTTTTTTCCGCAGCTCTCAGTTCTTTCAATTCTTTATTATTTTTTGTTGATTTAGTAAGATTCTCTGGCACACTTCTATATTTGAGGTCGTATGCTATGTGTAATAAAGTAATCCAAAAATCGTATTCTGGCATGAAGTGGTGAAATTCCGAAAGACAGGACTTCTTCATTAATACTTCTGCTTTTGTTTATATTTGAGAATTGCAACTTTTTCTCATTACATATTGAGCATCTCCAGAAGGAAGAAGTTTCTGTTATGGCATTGCTGACCTTTCCATCAATCATTGTTAAGCTTAGCTGATATGATACGTTAATAGAGAATTCCTTTATTTTTATGCAAATGGGCTCCAGTGCATTTATTTCATCTTTTAAATATTCCACTAAATCTTTTGTTGTTTTCTTTGACTTCTTTATATATTCAAATCCAATGGGTCTACAAAAATTTTTTGAACCCGGAGTTGTATTGTTCCATATATCTTCAAATGAATTTCCGATGCTTGACGATGATGGATTAAGGGAATATGAACGAATTCGTAATGGCACTAATGATGACATAAATACACTTGTGTAGTCTGCTAATGTCCGACTTCCACAAGCTTGTTTGTATTCTGGAAGTGCTGATAAACCGTTACATCCCCACTTACACATTAAGACAACATCACAGTTATGAATTTTCCTTAGTTGGTCTTCTGAAAAGTCTAACACAATTCTTGATGTTGTGTTTTCGAGCTAAGATGATATATCAATACAAGCTTCCACATCATTAACAGCAATAGGTGATGGTAGGATAGTTTGTTTTTTTTTTTTTCCTGGATCGCCTTGTATGATGGTAATATATTGTGTCCTTTTTCATGCAGAGCTCTTTCCTTAATATTTGGTACTTACTTCGACTGAGACCCAGTTCCAACATACGCGCTATTGCTTCCTCTTCAGTAAAATTTGATTGTGATGTTAAAGTTGGTATACTTTCCACAATTCGCTTAAGTCGTTTTGGTGATGCATTAGGAAAAATAGTTGCAATATGCACGGCATCCATAGGTTGGTTTTCCTTTTTCAGCATTTCGTTAAATGTATCAGCAATTTCCTCATTTGAGATTGAAAAAAGTTTTTGTGTGACCCTCTTTTTTTTTGACCTTGAACTCCTGTTGATCTCCTGTTGATGTGTTGTAAGTTGAGATTTCCGTAGTAGTTTCCATCCAACTACAAAATTTTAATCGAAATTTCTTTTGATTTCCATCCACAGACTTACTTTTTACATCAAAAAGTTTTAAAAAGTTTTCAATTTTTGATATGCCTGTTTTGTCTACTTTTCTACTATATGTAGTTTTTATATAATTTGAAATGTCTTCAATTCTTTCTGGCCCTTTTGAAGATACAGTCCATAAAACGGAACACAACTCTTCGTACTTTAATGTAATCTTCATTTTAGATTTATTAAATATGGTACTTAAAATCTGAGAAGTTTACTTATATACCAATTCTTGTCATTTCCGATACAGGTATTCCAAAGTAAAAAATTACGAATTGTCTACCTATTAACATTTAGGACTATATTACTATAACCTGTAATTCAGTCATTGATATTTCTTATTAGTGAATGAATCGAAATTATCATTACCTGTATATTTTTACCTACATGATCATAAACGAAACAGAACGAAATGATCTGTCGAAAAAATTTAGGTAAAAAATAGTTATAAATTACTGAAAATTTAAGCATAATAGGACCTTTCAATTATAAGGATAAGCAAACAAATAGAAAATAGGTAAATATAAGATTTAAATATGTTCTGTCATATTTAATACTAAAATATGAAAAAGATGAAATTAAAGGACACAGGTTTAAATGAACATATTTTTGAATGTAATTGAGATATTGGCTTGAAATTTTTTGTAAAGGGTCGAGAATTTCCATATCTAACTAAAAAATTATATTAAGGGATAAATATGGACTAAATTGTTGTAGCTATCTGCGACCCAATTAAAATTTTGATATAAATCATAGTTTTAGAAATTAAACAAATATGTAATATATGACAAAATCTTTATTTATGAACAAAACTCAATGAAATTTTCAACGCTTGTTAAATTTGTCATTTCAAATAAGAAAATGCAAAAAAAAAAAAAAAATTGAAAAGGTCAAAGGGCATCCCGCAATTCCCAAAAATAGGAATGAAAATCCCAAAAATGGGATTTTTCACTTTTTTGTCCATAGGGTCCACATTTCTTTCAGGGCTGGGAAAATACTTTTGGAGTAAATAGAAAACATATTGAGGTTTTCAAAACTGCTTTCAGTTTTCTGATCCCAGCTTTGGGATTTTAGAACATGTCGCCCAAAGTTGAAGTTTTGATAAAAAATAGGTCACATTCGGAAGGACGCAGTGGCAACATTTTTAAAAAATAGGACAAGTTTTTTACGCCAAAGCGTTCTGCGTAAAGATACCTTTTAGAAAACTATAAAATTGTTATATGTTCTTAAAGAAAATTTTATTTTATTAATAAAAGAGTTAAGACACATTTTTGGCAAAAAAACGGCAAAAATCTAAAATTTTTTGAATTTTTAAATTAAAAATCGTATATTTTTGGATCTGTAAATGATATTGATCTGAAATCTTTTTGTATATTATTGGAAATTTTGTTGTCTAACTAACAAGAAAAAATTGAGTCCATTTGGTCCAAAATTACGCCCGGTATTTCAAAAAAGGCGGACCAAGGTATGGTAAATTTTGTATCACTAAATTTTTAAATGCCTATAACTCGGATATTATAAGAGATAAGTAGTATGTCCAAGCATGTTTTTTCAAGATCTCGTCGAGCGCTTTCAGAAAATATAAAAATCTTTGTATTTGGATGAAAAACCAAAAAATGGCACGAGTTAAAAATTTTACATGTCGTAGGTACCCTACTTTGAGCCGCCACAGCGCCGTCCCTGGGGCATCTGCAGGGTTCATCTTCAAAACTTAAACTCGAATACTCCTTGGCTACGCCAAATTTTATCCCGATCGGATCAGCCGTTTAGAAATGCCAGATTTATTTCCAAAAAATTTCCATTCTGCCCCACTGTGCAATGGTACATCTAAGTCTCTGTAGATGTTCTCATTTCTTATGTACCATGGAGCTCCCGTCATGGTTCTAAGAAGTTTTGATTGGGCCCTCTGTATAAGATCTACACTAGTATTGCTTGCCGTTCCCCATAATTGGATGCCATATGTCCAAATTGGTTTTAGTACTGTCTTATACAGGATGACTTTGCAGTCAAGGCTTAATTGTGAATGCTGGTTTATTAGCCAGTGCAAATTAGAAGCTTTTAGTTTCATGTGGAGCCGCTTGGCTTCTATGTGTCGACGCCAAGTGAGACGTCTATCCAGATGAATACCAAGGTATGTAACGTGATCAGACTGTGGGATGTTCACATTGTTTAATGTCAAAGAAGGGCAGTTACCTCTTCTAAGTGAAAACGTTATATGTTTACTTTTGAGTTCATTTACTTGAATTCTCCAATTTTTCAACCATGTCTCCACACGTCTGAGATAAGTAGCTAGGTTTATAGATGCTACATTTGAGTCCACATGACTGCTAAGAATGGCAGTGTCATCAGCAAAACTTTCTCAAATAGTTTTGACAGACAAGGTAATAAGCTGATCGGTCTATAAGAGGATGCCAACGTTAAATCCTTTCCTGGCTTCGGTACCATAATTATTTGGGAGATTTTCCATACGCTCGGAAAAGCTCCTAGAGACAAGATCGCATTAAATATTACCGTGAGCACAACAATTGCCACACCTGGTAGGTTTCCAATCATGGAAGGTGTAACTAAATCATACCCAGGAGATTTCCTTAGGTTAAGGTTATGTTTTATGATTTCCTGAACATCTTCTAAACTAATGTTGGTTAGTTCAGAGTCTGTTTCTGGTTGAACAGGTAACACCCCTAATAAAAAGTTATTTGTGGGGGGATTCGGTTGGAATACATTACTTAAATGTTCAGCGAATACTATGGCCTTATCCTTTGGACTTCGTGCCCAAGTGCCATCAGATTTTCTTAACGGACTTTGTCCCTCTACCGGTGGCTTAATATTTTTAGCTGCCTTCCAAAGGGAGAAATTTGTGTGCTTAGTATTGGTTAAACTTTTAATATAGTTTCTATTTCTGCGATCCTCTTCCGCATGAAGGGCTCTTTTTAGTTTTTTGCTTACAGTGGATAGCCTCTGCTTAGCAGCAGGAGATCTTTTAAGTTGCCAATCTCTTCTACATCTCCTCTTTTCGAGGAGAAGTATATCAATTTCTGCGTTAGAGATATATGTTTTAGGTTTAGTAGGAATTTGGCACTTAGAATGATCCAAGGCCGAAAATATTAGAGACGTGAAGTCACTAACACAATTATTTATATCTTCCTCACACTGTAGGTTAAGATCAATGTGGATATGACTGCTTATATATTTTTTGTATTTCAACCAATCAGTCTTGAAGAAATAAGCTTCTGTACTAGACGATGGATATTGACCGTAATAGTTTATTATCACGGGAGAATGATCAGAAAATAATTTGTATGATATTTCTACTGTAACAGAATTTCTATTTAAATTTCTTGAAATGGCAAAATCTATTAGATCAGGAATCTTTCTAGGATCAGAAGGCCAATAAGTTGGCTGGCCAGGGGATATAAAATCCAAGTGATTTTTTCGATCAACTAGAGTTTTGTAAAGCTGTCTGCCTTTGGGATTCATTAATCTGGAACCCCAGTATGTGTGCTTAGCGTTGTAGTCGCCGCATGCCAGGAAACGATCTCCTAGGGTATTAAAATACTCTTCAAACTTTTCCTTAGTCACGGAAAATCTTGGAGGGCAATATATTGAGCTTAGGGTTAAACCACCAACTCCGCATTCTAATCGAATGGATGTTGCCTGCAAATAATTTTTGGAAAATTTATCTAGGGTATAGGTTTTATTCTATTTCTAATTAGAATGCCAGTACCACCATGTGCCTTACCGTCAGGATGATTAGTGAAGTGAAACGTGTAACCTGAAATATAAAAATTGTATCTATTTGTTAAATGAGTCTCCGAGATTAATAATACATCTATACTGTTGACGTGGATAAAATGGGATACCTCAGCTTTATGCTTGTTTCAAGCCATTTGCGTTCCAGAAACATATTTTCAAAAAACTCATTTTTTTGTTAAGAGTATTTGAATCACTTGGTTCTGGGCTCTCAAAAGCTCTTGTATGGTATTTTGCATGGATGTCATGAAGTTAGACATGTTTTGATTAAGAGAGAGAGGATATATTCTGTGTAAGTGTATTTAGTAAATTTTCTAACCCTTCCGTATTTTGGGGGACAATAGGCTTTTTGTTTTCAGACTTCAGTATGTTAGCATATGAGATGGTTTTAGACTGCAAGCGAATATCTTGGTTGATTTTTTTGTCTTTCAAATTAGTTTCTGTAGGAGGTATATTTTTATTTTGAGTGGGAACTCCAGAAATTAGCGGATAGGAACCATAGTTCAGAGTTACTGGTTCAACTATTTCGCCTCTTAACAAATTTTTTCTCTCTCTTAATCTTTTCAACATTGCTTTATAAACTGGGCATCCACGATAGTTTGCAGAATGGTCGCCTCCACAGTTTCCGCATTTTCTATTGAGACCTTTTTTTATGATATCACATTCAGTTGAAGAATGTAGGTCACCACATGCAACGCATACAGTACGCAATGTGCAATAGTTCTTCGTATGACCGAATTCCTGACAATTACCACATTGTACAGGTGTATTGCGTTTTAAGGGTTCCTCAACAGTTACCCTGCGATTCAACAAGTATCGTAGAGAGTAAATTGGGTGAATTTCATTACCTTTTAGTTTTTTATTATCAGGCTCCAGCTCGACTCGAAAAAGCGGTTGGGGAACCTTATCTCTATTAAAGATATTGACTACACTTCGTGAACTATAGCCCTTTTCTTTTAGGGCCTACTTGATTTCGTTTGGCTCTACACTGGACTCTATACCTTTGATGACCACTATGAAGACTTTACTACTTTTCAGCTGATAGGTGTAAAAGTTTCTTTTGTTATCATTTAGATATTGAGAGATTTTTCTGTAATTATCCTCAGTGTATATAACTATTTTAGTTTCTTCCACACCTCCCTTTCTAATGGGAACAATGTGGAAGTTATTTTTTCCAATTTTATCAATAAGTGATTTCACTAGAGTATTTGAACTAGGTTCGCGAAGGAATATAGGAGGTGGTTTCAATGATTTTTGGCTAGTATTAGAATTACTGCCCTGATCATTATTTTCTTCACTTAGGAGCGCATAACGATTTTTTAACAAGGGATTGTCATTTATCTTTTGCTTCTTTAGGGTATTTTCTACCTTTTGGGGGCTTAAGTTTCTTTTATTTATATTAAAATATCTAAGCATACCTGGCGTTTTTGTTTTATCCTTCTCATTTACAGCTTTTGGGATGGCACCCTTTGATGTACCATTATTGTTACTTACAGATACTGCAGTGTTACACTCTTTTAAGCTCTCACCAGATTTGTTTACTTGTGATTTGTTTACAGCTTGTGTATGATTGATTGTTGGTGTTGTTTTAGGTATGGGCATTGTTGTTGTTTGAAATGCAGTTTTACTTGTGTTTTCTTTTATTATATTTTCTTCAGAATTTTTAGTTGGTGATGTTGGTTGATTATTATTATTATTATTGTTTGATGGTAGAGCGGGGGAACAGGAGCGAGCTCTCTCAATTGGTTTGGCGGTTAAATAGTCTTTGTTAAATCTTGGGTCTCTTATATTTGGTTGCATACCCTCCCCGCTTAGAAATATATAGGCATTTCTACCGTTTAAACTGAGCCTTGTCTCATTTTGAGAACTCATAAGCTCTTTAAATATTATTGATTATAACACAATTATAACACAATAATTTTAATGGTAAAAAAAGACACTTGTTATTGATTTGTTTATAGTTTTATTAAATTATATGTGAAATATTTTGTTATTTTTTTACACTAATAAAAAAGAATATTTTTTTATTTTAAGCGTCCATGCGCAATTAGTTTATTTTTTTTATACGTAAATCAATTTTTTCCGAAATAAACGGAGCGGATTAAAAATACGTCTGTCTCTCACGACAAAGATCACTATTGTTCACTTCAGTATCTAAATTTTTGTTGTCATTTTCTTTAGTATTTTGATCATCAGATACGCATGATTTAATTTTCTCAATAAATTTGACATCTCTGGAAAGTATAACCTCTTGTTTCTCTTTGATGTAAACCCGATAACGCTCATCATCGTCATAACCAATGAGAAATCCTTTTGCAAATTTAGCATCCATCTTCTTTCTCTTTTGTTTAGGTATATGAACATAACATTCGTATGATATGATACTTAAATGATGCACTCTAGGTTTCTTCCCCATCCATAACTCACAAGGACTTTTATTTTCTACTGATGACTTGCCAGTTCTGTTTAGTATATATATTGCTGTTCTTACTAATTCAGCCCATATAGCATCTGGAAACTTTGCTTCTGTATTGGAATATTTGAATGTACGAGCCATCTCAACAACTGTACGATTTTCCCTTTACTAGCGCAATTCTGTTGTGGTGTATAGGGAGCTGTTAATCTTTGCATGACACCATTCTTCTTTAGAATTGACTTTATTTCATGGTTGTCAAACTCACGACCATTGTCGCTTAATAATTCTTTTATATGATGACCACGATTATTTGCTAACATCAGAACTTCTTCTAAGCAGTCTCTAACTTCAGACTTTTGTTTTACAACAAATCCAAAACGATACTTCGTATATGAATCTTTAAAAATCACCAGGTACTTCTTTTTAAAAAACGACTCATAAAATGGTCCACAGACATTTCTATGACCAAACGGCAACCGAATAGCTTTTCCATAGGTACACGGCTCACAAACAGTTTTATCATCTTTAACACTAATACCCATTTCTAATTTTAGCATCTTCTGTATGTGTTGTTGTTGTAACAGTTTAGAGCGGGCTTTTGAGATGGCAATCAAATGTCAATTAATAATCAGATTAGTTAATCAAAAAATAAATTTAATCTTACGTTAATCCTCTTTGTTGTTTTTGAGTACTGTTTGTTATCAAAACAATGCATATTTTATAAAAAAGAAGACAATTGTAAATTTAATATGAAAATTAATGAAAACTTAAATTAAAAACAAAAAAAATGTATTTTGAAGTGTACATAATTTATACTAATCAATAAATAGAACATTTTAATGTTTATATTTGTAAAAATAGTATTAATTTTTTTGCATCAGCTGTTTACGCTTTTGCATTTCGTGCTTAAGTGTAAACCACCTCCATTGGGCGCTTAAACTTGCAAACAAAATTAACTAATTGAGTACTCAAAAACATCTTTCAAGGATTAATTTTAATTTAATCGCTAATCTTTCACCTAAAGATTGGCCCTTAAACTATACAATTTTTAATCCGGGGGTTTTGTATTTAGGTCCATGCCAAGAACTTGGGCTACTTCAATAGGGTTAGTCCATAAATCCATTGGGCTAAGTGAAGTAGGGTGGGCTGGACAGTTGAATATGTGGTGGGTATCATGGTGACCCTGTCCACATGCTGGGCATATATTGGGGACGGCACGGTCTTTGCGGGATTGGTGACATCCCAGGAGGAACTGTTTAGTCAGCATGACATTATGTTCTTTGACTGGGAGGACCTTCGATTCCTCGTGTAGATGGTGCTCTGAGGTTATTTGCATGCAGCCCGTTACACTGGAGCAGCATAATTGACCACTGGCCGGCCAATTGTTTTATAGGTAGCCAACAAGGTTTCTTTGTCCATTCCACAAGTGCTGGCGGCTAGCGCTTTGAGGACCTTGTTTCTACTTCGCAATATGTGCGTAATTGCAGTGGCATGAGCTGAGGAAGTAAACGGGCTGCCAAAGGTGACCCCCAAAATCTTTGGGTGGTTCACAGTTGGTATTTGGTTTCCATCGACTACGACGCCTAGGTTCAAGTTTAGCTCCATCGTCCAGGTGGTGAAAAGTCTTCGCTGGTGATAGTTTCAGGTTACGTCCAGTGAAGAAGTTGTGTATTTCTCCGAGATAACCATTCACTCGATCGCATAGCTCATCAACATTTTGGCCCGTCGCCATAATGGTACAGTCGTCCGCATAAGATATAACTTCCACACCTTGTGGAGGTGTGGGGTGTTTAGAGAGGTAGAAGTTAAACAAACAAGACGCCGCCCTGTGGTACACCCTGTTTAACTCTACGGGTTTTGGTACATTTGTATCTAAACTCAACGAACGACTGACGGCCACTCAGATAACTTATAATCCATCTCTACAAGTTGTTGGGCATGGGGGACTGCAGGATGTCCTCGAAAAGTGTGGTATGGCTGACTGTATCGAAGGCCTTCGATAAGTCTAGCGCCACTAGGAGTGTCCTTTCACAAGGCCTCTGCTGGTTTAAGCCTTGTGAGATCTGAGTGGTTATGGCGGTTAATGCTGAGGTGGTGCTGTGCATCTTATGGAATCCATGCTGGTGGCGAGCTGCTGTTAGATGGCAGGACAGCTGGGGGAGGAGGAGCTCCTCAAGAGTCTTCGCGACTGGTGACAGGAGGGAAATCGGCCTGTAGGATTGACCCTCTGTCGCGTTCTTCCTTGGTTTCAGTATCGGGATGACTCTACCCTTTTTCCAGACATTGGGTATTATCGGGCTGCTCATTGACAGGTTAAAAACCATTGTCAAGTACCCGACTCCCCGTTCGCCAAGGTGTTTCAGCATCAGCATGGATATGCCGTCGGGGCCAATCGCCTTAGATGGTTTGGCTGCGTTGATGGCCTCAGCAACTTTAGAAGGGTTGTGGAATGTCCGAGACTTGAAGGTTGTGAAGTTTATCTCTCTGGGGTGCTCAATAAAAAGTCGGCAAAATGCACGCGAGCACCGTTCAGGGTCGGAAATAGTGGTGTCTGCAAACTTAATCGCGACCCTGTCATCCTTCTTCGTCTGGTTGGAGAGAGACCTAACTGTAGACCACAACTTACTAACACCTGAGCTTAGGTTGCATTTCTTCAAATTATCTAACCATTTATTCCGCTTGTCCTCATTTACCAACCAGCTGATTCAGCTGGACAAAACGTGGGTCGTCGGGGTTGATATTTCGGAGGTCAACGCGTTCGTCTGCTAGTCTCGCTGCCTCTGCTGGGAAGTGCGGCCGCACTATGTATAGTCGACCAGCAGGAATATAGCGGCCTGCTGCTGCAATGACAGTTTCGCGGAACTTAATCTCTGCTTGGTGTACGTCGCTAGGAGCTGGAAGATCATTGAAGATGCGATCAGTGAATTCTCTGAAGCCGAGCCAGTCTGCTTTCTTTTGGTTTATGTAGAGTCGGCGTTCAAAAACGATGAAGTCGTTGGGTCGATCCAGTCAAACGCTTATGTGTAAGTGGTCTGATAAGTAAGTAAGTGGTCTTATAACACCAGCTATTGTAATGTCTGGAGAGCTGGCGCAGTTACCCATAATACGTGTGGGGGCATCATCATTTAGTGATGCGCATTGAAGTCCCCAAGGACCAGATGCAAATCGCCGTCTTGTAAGGTCCTAATGTCGGCTACTGGCGGAATGTAGACACAAAGTATACAGAGGTGTCAAATTTGACAGTTCAAAAACACTGAAATCAGCTTTTTTTGAAATGGTCTCGGTAGACAGAGAAAACAAATTCTTGGGTTTAATACAGACAGTGCGTTAAAACAACACTATATAACGATAAACCACGATGTTATTTTGGTTATCTCGGGCAATTTACTCTGGAGGCCATTGCAGTTAAACTGCAATATCACCCCAGGTCTCTGGACAGCAATCGATGGAGTCAGGCGAGGGTTGTTGTTGCTGCTGTGGATGTTGTGTTTGCTGCGGTTGTTGTGATTGCGGAGGTGTGGCGTATGATGAGACGATGTCAATGATGCCATTGAATTTCGTTGCTGTTGTTGGCAGCATGAGGCGACAAAAGTCTCCGACCACTCCCGATGATGGCTTAGTCCAGAGCAGTTCCTGAGGTGACACCAGCCCAAACACGCGTTGCACCTTAATTGAGTGGACATATGGTGCAACCGGTTCTGGCAAACTGTACAGAACCATGGTCCGGGATTTATTTCTATTCCGGCACGGACCAACAGGATACGGAGTTGCTGGGGTTATCAGCCCTTGGCCGATAATTTCGTCGGAAAATGTTTTTGTAGATAGGGCCTTTTGTTTTTTGTCAATAAAATCGCTAATTTTGGTCGGAGGAGTCCAATTTTTTATTAGGGCCGTTTGCGTTTCAGGTGACGATATATGTTTTTAATTTCGAATTGTGGAGATAGACCAAAGGTAACACACCCAAAGTTAATCTCGAAGATCATATCAAATATCGTGAAATGGGTTTCTGAATCAGAAAGATAATGTCCAAATTATATACAATCCACTCCTAACTCATTTTTTTAAAATTCCCCGCAAAAAATAATTGATGTCATACTTTTCAAACGACATATTTTAATAACATCTATTACACATTTTTCACTTTTATAAACTAGTACCTCGTTTCTGTAATTTTCTCAAATCGAGAAAAAACTTAAAATATAATAGTCTTCCAGTTTTTAACAGTGTGACTCTGATTATTTTTAAACTGTACTCATTAAAATTTAATAAGAAATTTTTAAATTTCATTTATTCACCCTATTTTACACAAGATGATCATGAATTTTTCGACAGATTATCTCGATGCGAGAATTACAGAAACGGGGCACAGATGTTTACTTACAATTGAAAACAAAGTTAAAAGTGAGGAAAGAGATGTAGAAAGGTCACTACAAATAACATATTCGAAGTTCATAAAATGTTGGTGAAAAACCAATGAAATTTACACAAGCGTGTCATTGAGTGAATATGTTTTATTTTAGACATCCAAATATCAGATTTTTACAGCTTCTAAAAACAAGGTTAGGTATAGTTAAATTTTTTTACATTAGCTTGGAAGTAGATCTAATATTATTTACAGAAACAGTAAAAGTCGGATAATTGGATGTCAAAAATAAACCACATTATTTCTATTACACACTTATATACATTTCATTGGTTATTTTCTACCGAAAAAGTATTAATATGTATGTCGTTTGTAAAGTATGAATTCCATTATTTTTTCGAACTGAAAATTTCGAGAATCAATGCAATGCACTAGTAGTTAGCAACGACGAACTACCTACCACTTATAATTTAGGTTTCGAAACGTTTTTTAAAATGTAGAAGAAAATAAATCTAAATTTTAAACACTAATTATTATATGTGAATTTATTTTAAATTGTGTTTTACAAGCTAAAATTATGTTATACTGGCCTAAATATTTATTGG
The DNA here is from genome assembly GCF_015586225.1 of Lucilia sericata. Taxonomy (NCBI): domain Eukaryota; kingdom Metazoa; phylum Arthropoda; class Insecta; order Diptera; family Calliphoridae; genus Lucilia; species Lucilia sericata. The sequence goes on along the minus strand of NW_023994698.1, from coordinate 180,944 downwards.
CCAATTTTGTTGCGTTTATGTATTAAATAAAATCCTTTAAATTACAAATTGTGGTCTTGTTGTTATTTGCATGTATCTATGGGTTACTTATAAAAATCTAAATTTTATTTTATGCAATATGTATTTCAATGATCAAAATAAAAAATTAGGGATCCGCTTTATAACGTAGTGTTATGAGCTTATTATCAAACCCGTCGAAGTATGGATGTTCCAATACGTCTTTTGCTGATATGCGATGAACTGGATCGTAGATAAGCATTTTTTGAACTAAATCAAGTCCTTCGCTATTAAGATTTTTCAATTGATTGGGTAATTGGTTTGTTGACCAACATGGAAACGTATTTTTGTAATCTGGAAGTGATGTAACGCCTGGCCAAATTTCTTCTGTTGGCGTTTTAAGTATCCTGAATAAAATAAAAAATATATAATAGTTGTGTGAAATGAAATATAAAATGCTACAAAATAAACAATAAAACAAAATTATTTTACCTAATATTTTTCTGTACAACATGGAGAATTAAAAATTAATTCACATTTTGTCGTAATTTTGGGTATATCACAATTTTGTATTTTTTTAGTTCTGATTTATTTATTTAAGCCATCTTTGAGCCATTTTATTTAATTATGTATTTAACCGATCTATTATGGATAATATGTGGTAAAATTCATAACATTAATGCATTAATTAATAATGCATGAAATGAAATATGTACTAAAAAATATTTCCTTAAACAAAGCAAGAAATTATAGTCGGGTACGATCGACCATATGATACCCTACACCAATTACGAATATATTTAAAATATTATTTAATTTAAATATTAGCGCATTTATGTAGAATTTTGCTTAATTTCCGTTATATTTAAAAATTTTTTTTGATTACCTGAAAAAAGATGAGGGCGGGTGTTAAAAATTGTCCGACCCTCATAAAATTTTTTGAGAATATGTATTTTTCTACACTTACATTTATTTCGAGTAAACCGTTAACGGTATCTAAATATTGTTTGCCACCAATATACGTTTTGCAAATTAAATACACTTCTTTTCTGATCGTCGACATAAGCACTACGTGCTCTTGGCGATATTACTTCTACGAGGTAAAATATAAATAAATACGGAGAGAAATTGTGGTGGAGCTGAACAGACACACATATGGACAGCCTCAGAAAATGATTCAGATCGGATACTTTAAGGTGGGTATAGACCATTATTTTTGAACGTTTAAATCATCACTATGTAAAATTTAATTTCATAGTTTTAGAGATGAAACCTCGCATTTTGTTGTTAAGATGATTTTTTTTAATTTATTTAAAAAAATCCAAATAAGTCAATAACAAATTTATTGTAAAAATATAGAATACAATGAAAAATTTTAAAATATGCAGACTATGCAATGAAAATGTTATAAATATGCAAAATATATGCAATTTAAAGCAAAATATTTTTGGATTCGAAAAGAAAAATAGGTTAAAGTTATTTTGAGTTACTGACTATAAACAATTCGGAGGATAGAAAGTCGGCTTTTGACAAGGAAAATAAGAATATTTTATGATTGTTGGATAGACTATTTAAGATTCTATTAACTTTGTTATTGATATTTACAACAAATTTATTTTGAGTATTATAATATAGGGAAAAACAAGGGGAATGAAAGCTGATTCCGTACAATCCCTGCGTATTTTGAATTTGCAACAAATGGGTAATAGTATGTGTCTGCCGAGGTATAGTTTTTTGGTTAAAATATTTTGTAAATAAATATTTTAATTGATCGCATATTATGTGGGCTTTACACTATGAAACTTTACGTATTGAAAATCAAATGAAATCCCATTCGTATTTTAAAGAAGAGAATAAAAGTCTTATGATTTATATTTTTGCGTTAACACTATTGGTATAACACAATAACTAAAACTAAGATGGAAACAATTGTTTCTTTTATTCATCCCTGATCTAATGAAACTTTCTTGTTTTTTGAATCATTTCAAAATAAAATTTAAAAGCATGTACATAAATTACGAAATGTAAAAATAGTAATGCTAAAGAATTAGCGATGTCTAATGAGAATACAAAATATTAAATATTTCGATAAAATCTATATGAACAAAAGAAATTATGAAGTCGATGTTTTGATAGATGGCGACGTACAGCCCTAAGCAAGATAATATTTTCACCACAAATAACATACTTGAAGTACTTCCAATTTTGGTGAAAACCCTATGAATTTTACATTAGCGTCATTGGAGGGATGTTGTTCAATTTTGACAACATTGAACTACATCTAATCTTGTTTATAGAAGCAGTAAAAGTTCGATATTTGGATGCTAAAAATAAACCACATACTTTCAACGACATGCTTATGTAAATTGAATTGGTTTTTCACCAAATTTTGATGTACTTCGAATATGTTATTTGTAGTGACTTTTCTATATCTCTTTAATCACTTTTAACTGGGTTTTCGTTTGTAAGGAAATATTTGTTATAATAATATTTATTATAATAATAAATTACAGTAAACATATTTACCTGAACATACGGAATAACTGATCGATTTCCGAATCTCCTTGGAATAATGGCTTTCTTGTAGCCATTTCAGCAAAAATACATCCAATAGACCATACATCTACAGGACACGAGTAACGAGGTGATCCCAGCAATACTTCTGGAGCCCTGTACCAAAGCGTTACAATTTCATGTGTATATATACGCACGGGAATACCAAATGAACGACCAAGTCCAAAATCTGCCACTTTTATAATACCATTTTTGTCAATCAGTAAATTTTGCGGCTTAAGGTCACGATGTAAAACCCTTCTTCGATGACAAAATAAAATAGCGCTTGTAATTTGATAAAGATAACTTCTTACAAGCTCAGAATCTAATGTTTTTTCAGGTGGTAAAGAGTCCATATATTTTTTAAGATCCATAGATAAGAATTCAAATATTAAATACAAGCGATTTTCTTCCATTAAGACATCTTCAAGACAAACAATGTTGGGATGTTTCAGTTCTTTTAACAGCGATATCTCCCTAAAATTGTGCATTTATTCATTACAGATATTTAATTTTTTTGTTAATAACAAATTTAATCTGAACAATGTGCCTCCGGTAGGTTAGTATGTAATTAGTACTGTTTAAGTTAGAATTGATGTAAATACTTTTTTGTAATAGCAAACCGCTAACGGTGCTTAAATATTGTTTTGCCACCAAATTTATGCTTGTTCGTTTGACATTATAAATTACTTTTGATTTGTCTACGACTAGGGTTGCCAGCCTGGCTGGACTTGTCTGGATTGTCCAGCTTTTTTGATGCTTGTCCAGTTTCAAGCTAAAATTTAATTTGTCCAGCTAAATAGAATTTTTTTTAGTACACTGCAATAACTTTTATGCTATCTTTGTCATATCATGTTAGCCAACACTGATTGTACATTTGTTATACAACTAAGTTATGATTTCCCACATGTATCATCACTGACAACATGTCTCAACACTTGAACAGCTGATGTCGTAATAAATATTAGGTCTGTTCGCGTACTCAAAATTTGTACAAAATAAATGCGGGTTTCAATGATTTTTCATGGGTACTCCCTAGTCTATCTCATTTGACAGTCAAAAATTTTAAAAGACCATTCAGGGCATGTTTATTTTTATTACTTCCCCCCGAATAGGTCATAATTATGTTAATATTCCAGTTGTTGAAAGTATTAAACGATGGCAACCCTAATTTATGTTTCTTCCTTTTACTCTTATTACAACTGTTTAAGTTAAAATTGATTTAACTACCTTTTTGAAATACTATTTATAACAACTTTAGAATCCTATAAAGCTTCCCTATTTTTGCAACTTTGTTGGAAGATTCTAACGAGTAACCGCTAACGGTGCTTAAATATTGTTTGTCACCAAATTTATGCTTGTTTCGTTTGACATTATAAATCACTTTTGATTTGTCTACGACACAAGCACTACGTGCAATTACATTTACAAAACCATCTACTTCTACGAGGTAATATTTTGGTTTAAATAAAAAGAGATCTTCATCTCTAATAAATTTGAAATATACATTTGTTTTATTTTTATATAAAATCTTGGGAATCTTTTTGGAGCTGAACATTTGGTCCTAGCGAACCGGATTTCTTAGATCATTTATCGGATTTTTTGGATCTTTATCAGTACCGGATCTTCTTTGGCACCTTCAACTCCATTCCTATAATACAGTCCACCGGAGATATATTTATCATTTATTTATTTCTACGAAATAAGGTACGTAAATATATTTCAATTGTGAGCAAGTGATAAAATTCGTTTGTTTTGTTTCGCGAACATACACACACATTTCTTTTGTGAATTTTTGTTTTATTTTTTTAATTTGTGGATACATCTCACTAATTCGAACTCTAATTTACAGCTGTGGTCAGCTAATTGGAAACGCTCTCGTTATATTACTGCTTGACGTGATTTGTATAAAATTATGAAAATATTACGTTAGATTTTTTGTTCGAAACACATGTATTTTATAAATTGATGTTGTTATAATAAAATGGAATGCATTTTGTTGTGGAACATTTCTTATTTACTTTTCAATTTTAAATTTGGTGAAAATCGCCCAAAGCTAAATCAAAGAAATTGCGACAACTAATTGGAAACGGCCATATTTTATTAAAATTTTTTTTAAGTTAAATCTAATTTTGATAAAAAATGTAATTGCATTTGGGTATATATTGTTTCTAATTTATAAGAAATTTTACATAATTATTTTTAGGCTAAGAATGAAAATAGGCCAAAGAAATTCTCTTTCCTTGGGTAGATCTATTTTTGAACATCATAAAGCTTGTAAATCTTAAAAGGATATAGGAGAAGAGCCCTATTGTTCAAAAAAATATATTTTTAATCGTTTATAGCATTTTAAGAAATATGACACTGATACTAACGCTCCACGTGAAAAATTTTCCGAAAAAATATCAGCCCATCCCAAACCGGATAATAAGACAAATCTCTAAAGCTGGCCCAAAGGAATCATCCATGGGCATCCAGCGGTAAATTTGAGAAAAATTAGATATAACGTTATCTAAGCCAACTATTTCGCGATTTTTGACGGAATCGGGGCATCTTGAGAAAGGGCGGATGAAACCTTTTCCAACTAAAATTCAAAGAATTTGCAATATCTCTTGTATATGAAATATCGTGTTGAATTGACCTGATCTTATCAAAATTAGACGGTTAATCAGTGGAATTATTTACTTCGGAGCTTTGAAACAGAGATTAATCGTATTATACCTCAATATACAAGGTACAATAAATGGTAAAAGGTGTGGCAGATTTTCGAATGAGATATGGCAAATTCTTTAAACTTTAGCTGCTAAAGGTTTCCTTCGCGATTCTCTTCCAATATGCCCCGATTCCACCAAACATCGTGAAATAGTTGGCTAAGATAACGTTATATCTAATTTTTCTCAAATTTACCGCTGGATGCCCGTGGATGATTCCTTTGGGCCAGCTTTAGAGATTCGTATTATCATCCGGTTTGGGGGTGGGCTGATGTTTTTCTGGAAAATTTTTGACGTAGAGCGTTAGTATCAGTGTCATATTTCTTAAAATGCTATAAACGATCAAAAATATATGTTTTTGAACAAAAGGGCTGTTCTCCTATATCTTTTTACGATTTACAAGCTTTATGAAGTTCAAAAATGGATCTACCCAGGGAAGGAATATTTCTTTGTTCTATTTTCATTATTAGTCCTAAAAATAATGATGTAACATTTCTTATAAATTAAATTAATAATAATATTTACCAAAGTACAATTAAATTTTTTTATCAAAATTAGATTTAACTTAAAAAAATTTTAATAAAAAATGGTCGTTTCCAATTAGTTGTCGCAATTTCTTTGATGTATCTTTGGGCGATTTTCACCAAATTTAAAATTGAAAAGTAAATAAGAAATGTTCCACAACAAAATGCATTTCATTTTATTATAACAACATCAATTTATAAAATACATGAGTTTCGAACTGAAAATCTAACATAATATTTTCATAATATTATACAAATCATGTCAAGCTGTAATATAAAGAGAGCGTTTCCAATTAGCTGACCACAGCTGTATATTTAAAATTTTTTAATTTATTTTTGATCCTACGGACAATATATTAAATTAAAGTAAATTTTATTAAAATTTTATTACAAAAATCAGTGGTTTTTACATTTTCTTTTGTGCGTTATTTGTTTACAGATTTAGATCTGTAAAATAAAACAATAAAATACATAAACGGTTGATTCTTCTTCTACCTTTATATTAGTCACCCTACGCTCGGCCAGTTTGACTATTATCACATGTGTTTATATACATTTTGTAGTCAAGTAGTATTATTAATTTATTTATTTTAAACGACTTTTCAAATATTAAAAAATGTCGGTTTCGCCACTAAACTCGTTTATTAGAGCATCGGATGCTCTTATTGCATTCGGGGCTATGTTTAGTAATTTTGACGAAGAAATTCATACGGTTTATACTTTAGAGATTCAGAGTCAAGAGTTAAAAACACTTTGGGGTAAAGTTAAGACGACGTATAATGAATGTCTTTACTTTTTAGAGTCCGAAGAATTTGATGTGGCAGCGGCTAAATATAAAGCTACCTATACAGCGTATATCCAATGCGGAGGATCTATCCATGGAAAAATAGATGAATTCAAATCTGCTTTGAAAAGCAATGAATCTCCAACGGTAAATTCGAACTCCGGTAATACAGATCATAATCTAGCACTACCTCCTTGTGATATTGATTCCTTCAGAGGTGATTATGTTTCTTGGCCCGCTTTTAGGGATTTATTTACCGCAATTTTTATTAATAGCTCGCGGCTTAGCAATATAGAACGGCTTTGCCATTTAATAAGAAAAACCGAGGGTGAAGCAAAAGAAATCGTTTCTAAATATCCACTTGTTAACGCAAGTTTTGAAGTAGCCTGGCGCGATTTAAAGGAAGCATATGAGAATCCTCGTATGTTGGTACATAACCAACTACAACTTATTTTTGGCCTTCCTTTCCTTGACAAGGAATCGATAACAGCACTCAAAACACTACAACGCGAAATTAATAGTTGCCTTTCGGCTCTTTCTATTTATAAAGTGCCTACGGATAATTGGGATCCAATTATAATTTTTATGTGTATTCAACGTCTGCCTAGATCTACAGTTATTTTGTGGGAACAGGGTGTTAAAAACAAAACAGTTTTGTCTACATGGAAAGATTTCGATAATTTTCTGACAGAAAGAATTCAGACATTACAATGTCTTCAAGATCTTAAAGGTACGAACTCGACTGACGTCGACTCTTCAGTGCATTCAAATAGTTCTACTATTACTAAACCTTCATGTATCTTATGCCCTAATCAGTCACACTATTTGCGAAATTGTCGTCGATTTAAAAATCTTTCAGTATCTGACAGAATTTCTACTGTGAATGATTATAACTGCTGTACTAGTTGCCTTTCGAGGACACATAAAGTCAGAAGTTGTACAATCAACAATAACTGTTTTATTTGCAATAATCGACATCATTCTATGCTTCATCTGCAGCATACAGATAATTCTATAGTTGAAAGACGTACTGTTTCTACTGAACAGAATTCCAGTGAGGTTCTACGACCCACTAACTCTCACACTCGACAATCGCATACGTCCAATAATGTTACTTCTAATCCACAAGTATTTCATACTAGACAGAATCAGTCCGTTTTGTTAGGGACTGCAATGGTAAACATAATTCATAACAGCCATAAGTATCAGGTCCGTGCTTTAATAGATTCGGGTTCAGAATGTTCTTTCATTTCTGAACGTTTACGAAAAAGATTAAAACTTCCCACTCATTCTTCGAATTCTAACGTTTCTGGCGTTAATAATGTGATTTTTGGAGTTTCAAAGTTTTTTCCATTGGAAATTAGTTCAGATTTAGATTCTTCAATAAAACTATCAACTAACGCATTTGTTTTACCAGAAATAACAGGAAATTTGCCTTCGACTTCTGTAAATGTCGATATTGGAAAATTATTGCCAAATCTTTGTTTGGCTGATTCGAATCTTTTTACCAGTAGGCCTGTAGATATTCTTATCGGAGCAGTTTTAAATCCGCGCATTATTTCACCGGAAATACAACAAAACGTATTAGGGTCATTATTGGCACAGAAAACTATATTTGGTTGGATACTGACAGGTCCAGCTAATCCTAGGGATTTTGAAACATATATCGGCAATTTAACGTATTCTACGTGGTCTAACGCTTTTTAACCTTTAATTTATTATCACTTTAAAATGCTCACAGAAATATATTTATGTTCCTACTACCTTATTTATGTTTTTACCTTATTATTTATTATCTTTATATATATTACATGTCTTATATTAAATAATAATCCACCTGCAGGACTTCGGTGCTGTGGGAAAAGTCGAGAGACTTCTTAAAAATCCACCTGCGGGACTTCGGTTCTGTGGGGAAAGTCGAGAGACTTTTTAAAAATCCCCCTGCGGGACTTAGTCGTTTTAAAATCGTTTGCAATTCCTAAGGTATTGCAAGGTGGCCGGCAATATTTAAGTTAAAATTGATTTAACTACCTTTTTGAAATACTATTTATAACAACGTTAGAATCCTATAAAGCTTCCCTTTTTTTGCAACATTGTTGGAAGATTCTAACGAGTAACCGCTAACGGTGCTTAAATATTGTTTGCCACCAAATTTATGCTTGTTTCGTTTGACATTATAAATCACTTTTGATTTGTCTACGACACAAGCACTACGTGCAATTACATTTACAAAACCATCTACTTCTACGAGGTAATATTTTGGTTTAAATAAAAAGAGATCTTCATCTCCAATAAATTTGAAATATACATTTGTTTTATTTTTATATAAAATCTTGGGAATCATGTTGGAGCTGAACAATAACCGTTAGTTTTGTTTTTGTTTTTCTTCTGAATTTTTCATTCCTTTTTGTTCAACTGATTTTTGTAGTTAAGTTCTTAATAAACCACTGAATAAGAAAGACGTTTTTGGTGTCCGTCATTACATCACCAGTATCTCTACAAAAATCGGCAAAACTTAGTTTTGTATAAGTCTTAACGATTCTGGCGATTTTCGAAATAATCAGGCCTCAGCATCTGCTCTAAGTCTGAACATTAAACGTAAAACCTATTTAGAAAATCTCTTTTTTTGTGATCAAATTATTAAAATATTTCGGAATTAAGGTAAAAAACTACTTAAATGCTTAATTATTAAACAAATAATCCATATTTTAACATACTCACTGGTGTAGGGTATCATACATACGACATTCTTACTTGTTTTTATTTCCGAATTACTTTATCATTTTCCTTCAAAACTTTTTAACGCAAAATGCATAATACTTGTTGTTTTTAACAACAAAATAATAAATTCCTAGAAATAATTATAAAATAATTTGAAATCCCCATCAAAAATACTTTATTGAACTGCAATTTCTGATGAAAGAATGCACTCAAATTTATGTATGGGCAGTCGACAGTCGATACCATTTAAATAATAAACGCGCTACTTTTAATTAACCCTATAATTGATGCTAATTTTGATTTTGGGCAATTTTTAATTTGAAAAATAATTGGAAAAAATGATATACATATAAAAATAAAATAAAAAAGTGGTGTTATATGGGAACTAGGATGAAACATGGACCGTTTCTCATGTTACCCATGCTACATCACTTATGCCTAATTTGAACACATACTAATGTTTATAAATGAGTTACGGACTTTTAAGTAATTTGCTGAAGAATTACCTTTTATGGGGGCTAGGGTCAAATTGAGCCCAATGACGATTATATAAATAATAGATCTGCCGAATTTTGTAGAAATACTAATACATTTAACGAAATTATGAGCTCTAAAGCGTTATTAAGGGGTCCGGATTCATAAACAACATTTTATTTTATAAAATGATTATAAAACAAAATTTTCATTACGTAATTTTATTTATAAATCATTTATAAAATAAAATTGCATTTATGAATCCGAAAATATTTGGACCCCCTGTCTCTAGTATAATCTTCAAAAATGGGAAAGTTAGGTTTTTTATTTGTTCAGTCTTGTTAGACCTTCTCATGAAAATACCCATACGTATGGGTCATTTTGTGTCAAGTGACCCAACTTTAAAAATCGATGTCTTCCGATCCAGAACTGCTGGACTTAGAGCGGATCAAATTTGGACATTTTGGTCATGCAATAGTGCAAATTTCGTCAAAATTGATTTTTTGAGTTTGGTCACTTGATATGAAATTGCCCGTATATGTGTATGTATGTATATATTTTGGTTTTCAAATCTAACACAATGTCTATTTTCAACGGAAAATATATATACATATGTACATACATGATTAGGTTAGGTTAGGTTGATAGGAGGATGTATACTACATCAAATCCGAAGAAATACACCTAGGCCACTATCGGGCCTGTTGTGCGCGCCAATTCAAGAAAAAAAATTGTTCACTAAATGTATTATTTTTCCATGTTCAGAAACTCAGTTTCCTGGACGTAATTCCTAAGAATCTTCCAATCGGTGTTGGTTAAGAATGTTATTTCCGGAATAACATCACTTCCAAGATACTTGGATCTAACAACGACGAATGCCTGAAAATGGCATGCTCTCCATTCGTCTGAATCCGCACGTCCAATTTTGTATAGATGTGCTCGTAAACCTGTGTGTCCACTCAGAATACGTATCATCATACTAACCTCAGACTTGCTAATTTTGAGGAGATTTTTCGTCTTGCTCTCATCAGGGTCACCCCATAGAATCTTTGTGGTTCCATCCACCATTTCATTATTCCAAGAGGCCTTATGGGATTCTCTCATCCATATTTTTAATTCAGCTTTTGTTGCGTCGAATGGTTTTGCGTTTGTCAGGTTAACTACATCGAGCTCCCTTCCCTTTAAAGCTATTACATTCGCCCTTTCGTTGCCGACTACTCCCGAGTGGCCTGGTACCCATATGATGTGAACCTTACCTCTGGGAGAGTATTCAGTTAAAGCTTTCTTACAATCCAATACGGTCTTAGATTTAATTCTATCACCTGATATCGCCCTAATTGCCTTCTGGCTGTCGGTAAATATATTAAGCCCTGTGGGCGCCATATTTATTCTAATCCAATTTACACATTCCGTTATTGCTCGTACTTCTGCCTGGAAGCTTGTGTTATGATTAGGTAAACGGTGGTATATTTCTGTTTCTGGGTCTTCAATATAGAACCCCAGGCCCACTTTGTTCCCTAATTTAGAGCCATCCGTGTAGCAACGGATTCCTATTGGTATTTGCTCTAATGTTCCGCTTGACCAAGACATTCTATCTGGGATTAGCGTTTCAAAGTTTCCGACATATTCTGTGTCTGGTATGCGATCAGGCACGTCCGATGAATGTGTATAACCTTCCAATGTGTCCTATAACCGTTTTTGGCCAGTTCGCCTATCATATCTTATATATGTTTCAATGAGTGCAAAATCTAGCAACGTTTCCAGAGCCTTGGTTGAAGTAGTACACATGGCACCACTTATACCCAAGCAGCATGTACGCTGAACTCCCTGTAGTAGTTTGATATTACACTTTTTGTCCAAAGCAGTCCACCAGATTATTGAAGCATAAGCTAGAATTGGTCTAATTACACTTTTATAAAGCCAATTTGTCATAGTAGGACTAAGACCCCATTTCATGCCTATGGTTCTCCTACATATCGCCCAGCACCGATGTGCCTTGTTGATCCTATCCTCTATGTGGTGTCTCCATTTTAATTTCCGGTCAAGTATTACACCTAAGTACTTAGCTTTGTCTGTCACCGGTATCTTCTTGCCCAGGAAGCAAGGTTCAGTATATGTAGAAATTTTTGTCTTTCTTGTGAAAAGACAGATTTCCGTCTTCGACGGGTTAACATTGAGGCCTCTCGGTTGAGCCCAGCTCAAGGCAGTATTCAGAGCCTCCTAAGCTCTTCTACACAAGTAATTTGGATCCTTTCCCTTTAAAAGTATTACGACATCGTCTGCATAGCAGACAGGTCTAAGTCCTTTCTCGGTTAGGGTCCTTAGGAGGCTATTTATCGTGGTAACCCAGAGTAAAGGTGACAAAATGCCACCCTGTGGTATACCGCGAAATACCTTTTTCCTGATAGTTATATCGTATATCTCGCAGCTTATCCATCTGTTCCTTAGCATGTAGTTGATCCAGTTACGGAGCACCCGGTCAACATGAAACTGGTCTAGGGATTGGATAAGGGTATCAGTGTGCACGTTATTGAAAGCGCCTTCGATGTCAATGCATACCGCCAGTGTATACAGTTTTCTATCGAAAGATTCACCTATGTAGTGGACAACTTCGTTTAAAGCGGTTTCCACCGATCGTCCCTTTACATAAGCATGCTGCTTATATTTAAGGTCTTTGTATGGTATGCTGCTTTTAACCATGCTATCGACTATCCGTTCCAAAGTTTTAAGTAGGAAGGACATAAGACTTATCGGTCGATAGGACTTAGGTGTCGCATAGCTTGGTTTCCCTGGTTTGGGTATAAATATTACCCTTGCATCCTGCCATTTAACTGGGGTATATGCCAATTTTAAGCATGCAGTGAATATCTGTGACAGATGTACGGAAACCAGTCCCGCCTCCATCTGCAAAGTGCCGGGAAAATTCCATCCGGCCCTGCAGCTTTATAGGGAGCAAAGCTCTTGATTGCCCCTTTAACCATGTCAGTTGTAATAACTATTTCCGTGTTACCCTCCCCTTCCACCAATATCGGTTCCTCTATGTTATTCGAGTTTCATTGTCTCCTCCATATCCTCAAGCCTCCTGCCCGTGTCATCGATCATAGATTCCGGTTGGACATGAGTTTTGGATAGGAATTTTTTTATCTTCGATACGTCATTTACGTTATCTACCTGTTCACAGAAAAGTTTCCAGGAGTCTCGTTTGGCTTTTCGAACGATTTTCTTATATTCACCAAGTTTATTACGATACTCATCCCAGTATACTGCGGTCTTTTTGCGCCGTGCCCTGTTAAAAGGTTTGCGAAGAGTCTTCCCAAGGTTCCGGACCTTGCTTCAGCACCGTTGCATCCGATGTTGATAATCCTGTTGAGAGGAGAAAACATAAGTTCTTGTGACATAAGATACATGTTCTCGGGCGAGATCCTGTATCAGCGTAGAAAAGTTGGAAATTTACGTGATTTAATCCAGAAACCTTGTTGCGAATCGTCCAAGGTTCCTGGATTAAAGCTATATGTATTTTACCTGTGGTAATTTTAGCCATCAGAGCGTTGGTAGCTGTCTCGCTCCGATGGAGGTTTATTTGGATAACCTCAATCATGGTCATCCATTAAATTGTCTTCCAGCGAGTTGGTGGTCACCTCCTCGCTATTTGGATTTGGCTCCTCCGGATAGCCTGAAGTGGCTATTAATGCAGTGGGTACTGTTGATGGCACTGCGGTGTCCTTATCAGGAGCAGTAATTTTAATAGACACATTCCCAATTCTGGAGAGCACTGCTGTTCTGTCTTCTGGCGGGTGAGTGATTTCCTCCTCGCTTTTAGGATTTGACTCCTCAACATTGCCAGTACTTGCTAATGATGCTTTGGGTACCGTCTTAGGTGTTTTAGTGTCCTTGTCGGGGCCGGTTTTGACAGCCCTATCAATCGGCGCCTTCCCAATTTTGGAAAGGGCCACTACACTTTCTTCTGGCGAGTTAATGGTAAATTCCTCGATTTCAGGATTTGACTACTCAACGTTATCAGTAGTGGATACTGATGCTGTGGTCTTAGGTTTTTTAGTGTCCTTTTCGAGGCTTGTTGTAACAACACTTCCAATCGGCACCTTCCCAATTTTGAATATGACAGCTTTAGAGGCGAAGTAAGCCCAACCTTTATTCTTGACAAGACTAGCCATGGATTTCTGGTCGATACCTATTACAAATAAAGTTCCCTCAGGTTCTTCTTTCCTGTAAAAGACATCCCATTTTTCCACGGCCAGCTCAGCATTTTTACCTCCAAGAATTTCCAGTATACGTTCATTAGCCAGTTTACTGCCCCATCCTTTTATGTAGACAGTGGACTTTAAGAGCACCGGAAGCTCGCTCTTCTTTGCCAGTCCCAGCCTAGCGCCGTCCCAGGGAGGGGGGATGCTTTCCACCAAGTTCTTTAGGGTGCTAACACATTGGTGAGATGCCAACCTCATCAACATCACGCACATGCTGAACTCGCAGCTATCGCTCTCTATTGGTTGTTTGCCCTTAGAAGCGATTGCATGGTCCACTATCTTATTGTTGACCAAGTCTTCTATTTTACTCTGTTGGTCTATTGGAATTTTGCCTGTCGGATTACCGGCATCGTAAACTGCATAGCAGAGATCATCCCGGTGCCTACTTCTGGCAACTTTGGCGTAAGATGGCGGCTCTTTTCCTTTTCCTCCGTCTAGCTTCTCCTTCCTCGTTTTTCGGGGCTTCTTTTGAGAGTCCCTTACCTTCGAGGTTGATTTCGCCGACGTGTTCGTCTTCGGAATATCTGGCTTGGCGTTGTCACCCTTACTCGCAGGATTCTCACTTGAGATTCCTTTGAGTGAAGTATGGCTTGGCTTTGACTGTGTATTAGAACACGTGGAGCTCTTTTTCTTCTTAGGTTTATTCTCAGTTGTCAACTCCTCGGGAGACCTGATCCTTTTTGCCTCAGATCTTGTGAGAGTCCCATTTTTCCTTTGGAGTGTCGTGGGATTGACTAACTATTATTTCCTGAAGCATCTTTTTCAACTTCCTCCTCTGTGCTCCAGAAAGTCTTTTCTTAGTAGTAGGTAGTTTAGCTATGCTATCACTCACCTCTTTCACCATTTGCTCTACTTCATCCTTTTTGGGATTTGCTATAATGGTACCCACCTCCGTAGTAGTATTTTGCTCACGATTGCAGGATGACGACGACACGTGACTCGCGAGTGGATCAACACTTGCCGCCGGTACTGGGTTATTTAGGCCCTGCACCGTAACTTTTATATTTTTATTTTCCATATTTGTTTTTTCCAGTTTTTTGGTCCGCGGGGAATATAATATTCCCAGGTGGTGGACAATCTGCCCTACCTCAGCTTAAGTGAAATTAAAGCTGCCCCGAGATGTACATACATACTTTCTACCTTTTTTATTTATATATGAACATCTCTTAAAAAAGGTATGCAAAATCATAATTGAGTTTGTTCACTTGATATGAAATTGCCCGTATATGTGTATGTATGTATGTATATTAGAGTTCTCCAAGCTTGTATGAAGGAAAAAAAATTTTATCCGACAGGCCGTCCCCCCCCCCTCTGGAATTGTTCTATGGGTTGTAAAACTATGTCATGCAAAAAATTAGGCTGATAGGATAACGTTAACAGGTGCCGCAACGGCTCAGAAGTTTCCAAGTGCATTTACAAGGGGAAAAAATCGATTTTTTTTCAGTTTTTGCTCAAATTTTGCAACTTAATAATAAACTTTGCACTTTATTGTGAAGGAATCGTAATGTGCACAGAATAAGCATTTCAGAAAGATATAAAACACAAAAGTTGGTTGAAAATTTTTAAAGTTATTGCAAATTCCCCAGGCCATTAACGTGTCTCACAGCACATGAATTCGAAATGTGACAAAAAAATTAAAATTTTTTAGGACATATTGTAAAAAAACCATTTTGTTACTTAAAATATACTAAAAATTACTTGAATACTAGCTTTTGTCCTTATACGATAACGCAAACTTGTTCTCAGCTATGGTCAAAAAAGTTTGATTTTTTCAACGGCCGTTTCAAATCTCCAATTTCAGTTTTTTTGAAACTTTGTTAAACAAATTTTAAAATTTTTAGAAGATCTCATGGGAATTTATGGACAATAGATAAGGGAATAAAACGGTAAAAAATTAGATCAATAATTCTTACAGTTTAGCTGTACCTGCGATTTGAACTCGGCGGATTTCGGGAAAATCGCATTTTTTTGTAATATATTAGAGAATACGTATTAATTTTTTACTGTTGTACATTTTAAACAAAGTATTTTCAGAGTATTATAGACCAGATAATATAAAATATATATTCCAAGTTTTATTCAAATCGGACATTCTTAACCCATAAAATGTGGAGTTCAAAGGTTAAATTTTGCTATATTTGGGAATTCTCAGTGCACCATATTAAAATATTATTTATTTGTTGGCCATATTTACCAAAAATTACTGGAATTTATCGTATAAAGTCCGATATTTAAAATAGAGTGAAAAAAAGGTAAATTAACACTTTAAGGCACTTGGGAACAATTTAACACCAAAGTTCAAAAATTTGAAAAAGCACTATCCATTTGAATAAAGCTCTATATAATTAGAGAAATAGCAGAAATATAACAAAAACGTATATATTAAGTATAAAAAATTATACTTTAACCCTTTTCGACTATGGAGTAAACTATAGGTGTACATTTTTAAAAGAAAAACATTGTTTTTAAAACTGATAATTTATGTAGTCCATTTTTTCGGACCATTTTCGACATAATATGTCTAAAAATACAAACTTTATAGGTTCAAAAAGGGTTAATTCATAAGTTTTTATACCTAATATATATTTTTTTGTTTTATTTATGTTATTCCTCTAATTATATAGAGCATTATTCAAATGGATAGTGTTTTTACGATTTTTTGATCTTCGGGGTTAAATTTTTCCCATGCGTTTTAAAGGGTTAATTTTACTTTTTTTCGCTGCTATTTTAAACATAAGACTTTATACTAAAAATTCAAGTCATCTTTATTAAATATGACCGACAAATACATAATATTTCGATATTATGCGATTTTCCCGAAATCCGCCGAGTTCAAATCGCAGGTACAGCTAAACTGTAAGAATTATTGATCTAATTTTTTTACCGTTTTATTCCCTTATCTATTGTCCATAAATCCCCATGAGATCTTCTAAAAATTTTAAAATTTGTTTAACAAAGTTTCAAAAAAACTGAAATTGGAGATTTGAAACGGCCGTTGAAAAATTCAAACTTTTTTAACCATAGCTGAGAACAAGTTTGCGTTATCGTATAAAGACAAAAGCTAACATTCTAGTTATTATAGATATATTTTAAGTAACAAAATGTTTTTTTACAATATTTCCTAAAAAATGTTAATTTTTTTGTCACATTTCGAATTCATGTGCTGTGAGACACGTTAATGGTCTGGGGAATTTGCAATAACTCTGAAAGTTTTCAACCAATATTTATGTTTTATATCTTTCCGAAAAGCTTATTATGTGTACATTGCGATTCCATCACAATACATTGTAAAGTTTATTATTAAGTGGCTAAATTTTAGCAAAAACTGAAAAAAATCGATTTTTTCCCCTTGTAAATGCACTTGGAAACTTTAGTGCCGTTGCGGCACCTGTTAACGTTATCCTATCAGCCTAATTTTTTGTATGACATAGTTTTACAACCCATAGAACAATTCTAGAGGGGGGGGACGGGCAAAATTCGCAACTTCGTTTTTTTGGAGCACTCTAATGTATATACATATATATTTTGGTTTTCAAATTTCAACGGAAAATATATATACATATGTATGTACATACATACTTTCTACCTGTTTTTTATTTATATATTAACATCTCTTAAAAAAGGTATGCAAAATCATAATTGATCAATATATCTGACTTAGCATCACATGAAATATGTAAGTATCGAATATAACAAATTAAATAAATAAATAAATACCCAGCAAAAAATCTGAAATTTTTGGTAATGGCCAGTAGTTATTTCATACATTACTTGGTAATGAGTGTTCATTATCTAAAGAACAAAACAATTTGAATTTGTTATAGCCCAATTGTCTAGGGCGTTCATTTAACAAACATCCAGCCCTGCTGGATACCGTTTATTTTTTCAAAATGACATTCAATTATATTTTTTTGTAAAAAGCCGTTCTCAAAATTACAAAAGGCAACATGCAATTTGTAATCTATTATTCGCAAAGTTTTTGTAATCAATTTTAGTAACCATTTATTAATTTGTTTAAGGTAGGTACATATTATTTGAACCTCGTCGAACAAAAATAATTAGTTATTCACCCCAAGAGTAATTAGTTTCCACGTGATTCCAATATTACTTTCTAGCTTACTTGGTAATGAAAGTTTTTGCTGGGTTCATTAAAATCCGAAAATATTTGGACGCCCTGTTGGCAAAAAATAAACGTTTAAATTAAATTATTTAATACAAGATCCAAATTTCTTTCATAATAACGTTTTTAACAACCTTACTAATTCTTATGAAAAATTTTAATATTTTTCACTTTTTATAGATTTTTTAAGATATCATAATAAAAATTCCATGTAATAATATTCGCTATTTTATCATTTTATGAAACACGTTGTTTAAAAGCGATATACAGTGCGTGACAAAAATGTGTAAATGGTGGTAAAATATTTAAACTTTTAGTTAATTTTTAAACTAAAAACTATATTTAAAAAAGTTTTATGTTTCTTAAAAGGGTATTGATAGAAGATATTTTTGAACTAAAATAAATAAAAATCCACTTAATTATACTTCAGAATAATAAAAACGATAGTTTCAACCAAAGAATAAATAAGAAATGAAACTGTTGTCAAAAGTACCTAAGTCTACTGTCATCCGGTACCTAACTCTAAGAATGTATTAGTAGAATTCTCAAGTCAACATACAGTGGACGTCCACTAGCCCTTTCGTAATACCGAAAAATTCGTATTATTGAACAACACATTTTGTATGTTTAAATTCAAATAATACACATAAAATATTGGATTTTATTTATTTTTGTTTTATTTTTCATGAAAAATTACATAACGGAACAAAATATAATAAATGTGTATTATTTTAAATAAATTTCTTGTACATAAACAGTAGGGTGATCGACTCGATTTTTCAACCGGTTTTAAAACCGGTTTTTTCTGCTTTACCAGTGTCGGTTTTTTCTAAATGTTGATTTTTCGAATATCGAATAACCCGGTTTTTTCACTTTTTAAAAACCGGTTTCGAATACTTTTATTTGCTTTGTATTCAAAGATTATTTAAATGAAATTTTGAAGTAAATAATACAGCCCGTTTAAATTTTAAAAATATTCGAGTCCAGGAACTAGGATATATTTTTCTAAAGCACCATTGGTTAAACTTTTTTGATTTTCCTAATTAGTTACAAAATTTTATTTGTAAAATTGATAACTGTTTAATAAAATTTTATTAATCTTAAGATTATATTCCAACTACAATAATTAATTTACCGCTGAAATATTATGGAAGTGTTGGAATGCCTATGAAAATTTCCTAAAAGGGCTTTAGAATAAGCTAGGATTACATAGTACCTTATGTTTAACAGAAGTGTCCACTTTTTTCCTAATTTTTTTTATATTAAAGAAATAATGTAAATCAGACGACTAGATCTAAAGTTATAATCTGTTAAACTGTTAAAAATCATTTCGGGCCATGTTTTATTAATCAAATTTAAACATAAACATTAATTTCTTCAAATTAACATATATTTTTTTATTTATTATGAAAAACCGGTTAACCGGTTTTTTCTGAATTTGAAAAATATCAACCGGTTTTTTTGAAATGTCAACTATTCGAACTATTCGAAAACCGGTTTTTCGAAAATGTCGAATAATCGATCACCCTAATAAACAGGCATAAAAGGGACATATTTACGCATATGAATTGTTAATTTTGAAAGTATCGTGAGTCCAATGGTTGAAATGAGATATATGTAGAAGGTTTTAAATTTTAATGTTTTTAAAAAGATTTGTGCCAAAGACAATTTGCAATTTACATATGTGTTCTAAAATGTTCAGATTACATAAAACTTTTATTAGAAACTTGAATGGAATATACCACAATTCTCTAATTTATAATTTTCTCTTAAAAATTAGAATAGTTATCCTTAAACCCATTGTTTGGAATGTGGAGTCACACTACTTTCAAAATTAACAGTTCATACATACATATGTATATAAATATCATTTTACTTATTAAAAAATCCATCATTTAACATCGATGTTTATTACATTGTAAACTGATTCTTACGGCTTTTTCAATAACAGCACTTTTGAGGCTTCAATATTGTTCTCAGCAGAGTTATTGTCGGGAACTAATACAATTCCTCATTGGCGTTATCATCCAATTTAATTTCTTCTCTTGGGTCATCAAAATTCCAATAAAATAAATTAATAACACTAAATAATTGTTGATTTGTAAATATACATGCAGTAAATTGTGTGTATAGGATTTTTAAAAATACAAAACACTTGTAATAAATACAAAAAAACTTCAAAATTACTGAGCTTAAGGTGAATGATACCGAAATAATAAAATAAAAACATAATAAAAACTTCATTCATACGTAAATAAAACCAAAATTCCCATAAAAAATGAGTTATTCGTACTATCGAACAGAAAAATTGTGACTTTATTCGTACTATAGAGTAGACAATGCAACAATTTTGCCATTCGTATTATTGGATATTCGTAATAAAGAGTATACGTACTATTGGACGTCCACTGTAGTTGCAAAAAATCGTATTGAAAAATATTGAAAAAAAATATTACATTTCAATTTATACTTTGAAAGGTTTCTTAAGATATTTTCCACATATTTTATCTACAAACATTTTCTAAACACGTCTATTTGTTTTTTAATCTATAATATTGAAAAAATAAATTATTTATTTGAAATATCTTTTTCGTTTACCATACGAAAATTTACAACATTGTTTTTTTAGTTTTAATTTCAACCAACAAAAATTCAATGTCAAAAAATAAAAAATATATTTTTTTTTCGTTTGTAAAAAATATATTATTTTCGGGCTATTAAATGTGTTTAAATTGTGCAAAAAAATTATAAAATATAATGTTAAGTGATAAAAAATATTTCAAA
The DNA here is from genome assembly GCF_015586225.1 of Lucilia sericata. NCBI lineage: Eukaryota > Metazoa > Arthropoda > Insecta > Diptera > Calliphoridae > Lucilia > Lucilia sericata. The sequence goes on along the minus strand of NW_023994698.1, from coordinate 160,014 downwards.
GTGCTATTATCCTCAAATTTTCGCGAAAAAGTTTTGAAGTTTGGAGAGATATGTGATATGTGTTGGATTTACACATCACTCGTCTGTGAGAAGAGCGTAATGTTATTGTTGTAAAAAAATGACAGCGTTTCACTTCTTGTTTATTCTTTGGTTTCAACACTGAAAGGCATAATCTCAATCAGTTTGCAACACGCTTCTTGCGTTATTAACATCTATACTTCATGGCAGCTCTCTCAGAGGTCTGCATGGGTGTTCGTAATTGTAAACCCCATTTTACCATCAATTTTCAATCGGGTTTAACTCTGGCGACTGTAGGGACCAATATAGCTATACAATTTTAACACTTTATTGAAAAATCTAGTGTTTTTAGCCTTATGTTTGGGGTCATTATCGAGTTGCATCATAGTCATAATAATCATTAAAAATATCCCGATAAAATGGCTTCATAATATCAGCAGACTCTTCGGCATTCATGTTACCATTGATTTTATACAGCGTTTAAATTTACTGATATATTAGTAACCACTTGCAGTAAAATACACATTTCTATGAACATAATACTAAAAATATTTTAACATCTTCACATTTTAATATTATTGCTACTAAAAATTGCAACATTACTTTGAAATTTCTAGCAGCACACTTTCACAGTCTTCGTTTTCTACTGTTGTACAGCAATCGAAATATATTTTTTGCCATAGCAACGCACACAGGCCACAGGCTACTATTTTTTTTTTTTTGAAGGTATTTTTATGCAATGTATACAGTGTAAAAACTTGTTAGTAAAGCTGGCTATACACCATAATATTCAGTAAAACGACATGTCAAAATTTTCAAATAAAATTAAAAATATTATAGTGTAGATACAAAATGTATTAAACCTTACTGAAAATACGGATGAAAAATTGAAAATCGTGATTTTTTAAATTTTTTGAAAAATTTCAAAACGATTGGATTTTTTCGTTTATTTGAGTTTTATTTTTATTTAAACAAAGAAAAACATAACACAAGAAACAAATTTCAAATAAAAACAGAAACAAAATGAAAATTTTCGTTTTTTTCTTTGAATTTTTTCAAATGGAAGTTTCATTTTATTTCAAATCTGATAGAGTAAAAACAAAATATATTTTCTATTTCATTTTTTTGATAATCATACCAATTTTCATTTTATTTTGTTTTGGCAGTATGAAATAAAAATCTAACGACTTCTCTCATAGTGTGTAGGCAGCTTAAGCAGTATTATATAATACATACATAAATAAAATCATCTTACAAAAACACTAAAACGGTTTTTTTTTTTCTAAAAAACAATTTGATTATCAAAAATAGACAACAAACACAATAACTGAAAATTTTTCAACATTCTAGAATAACAAATGCATTAGAACATACTAAAGGGAAGCGTAAAAACATTGGGTTAATTTCTGGTTATTATAAAAACAAAGTAAAAAAGCACAGCAAATCACAAAGAAAACCTGAAAAATGTATTGAATATAAAATATAAGGAGCCGCCATATTGTAAAAAATACGATAAATTGCAACTGGCAGTTGCTCATTTTGCTACTGGCAGTAGTAGAACCAACACAATTCATTGCACAATTTTTCCATGGCAATAGTAGTTCGACTGTTGTGTGCGTGCGCTGCTAAAACAGAAAAATATATTTTGATTGTTTTGAAATATTTTGCGTCTGCTAAAAGAAATTGCAAACAGAACAAATATTTCTGGTAGTAAAGGTGATGGAAAATTTTTAAACTTTTATATTTATTGCATAGTCGTACAAAAGATTATTTTTTGTCTCATCTGTCCTTATAACATTTATCATATCGTTAAACGTAGTCTTGAAACCTTTTAGAGAAATCTAATAGAAGAGCTATGAGCTTTCTGTGAAAAGAGGCTTCATAGCCCTTTCTCTAGCATGGATAGAATTGATGGATGACATAAAATTTATGGAATCATGAATGTCGAAATTTCTATTGATAATATCAAGTCATTTAATTTGGATATTTTTAAAGATTGGGTTCGAAACGTTGAAAAACTATGATTCTACTGGATAATGACCCCAAATATAAGGTAGAAACACTCGATTTCTTCCAAAAACCGTTAAAATTTCATTGCTACATTGGCCGCTACAGTCGCCATAGTTAAGCTCGTTTAAGAATTTAAGGTAAAATGAGGTTTACAATTACGAAAAACAATTAAGAAGTTATAGTCGGGCGAGGCCGACCATATAATACCCTACACCAGCTATAAAACACAAATGAGGCCCTGTCATCAAAAAGTTCATCAGGGTCATGAAGGCTAGTATAAAACTTGATTTTGCAGCTTTTTGTCGAGATACGAATTTATTGAACATAATTATGAACTTAAAAGACCTATTCGGGGGGTTCAGTTGTATTGGGGCTAGGCCAAATATTGGACCGATATTGCCCATTTTAAATAGGATTCGTCTCTAGTACAATAGAAGATCATGTGCAAAATTTCCCTGAATTATTTTCAAAATTGCGACCTATACCTTGATAACAAGGTTTACAAGCTCTTTTCGGGGGTTCAGATGTTTGGGAGCTAGGTGAAATAATGTACTGCTCATAACCATTTTCAATAGGCTTCATCACTGAGACAATAGAAGATCACATACCAAATTTCATTGAATCGACTCAGAAAATTATCCGATTGGTATATTTTAAGGTGGGTATAGGACCAATGTGCGTTACAAACATCAGTACAAACCCAATATACCCTCCCCACTAAAATGGTGTAGGGTATAAAAACGTATAAGTCTTTAGAAAAGGTAAAAAATAAATAACTTATTTTGTTTTCCTCTTTTTAAAACTCTCAGTTTAATTTTTTGGGTTAGATCGTATTGTCCCTATACTAGTATTAACTCCTATACATTTATCTACCTAAAAATAAAGACCAATAATAGAAATTTTTTAATTTTTTAAACTTCTTGTGTTAAATCTATCTTAGCTTTAAATACATAATTTTTTCTGTTTGTAAAAATACTCTGATATTTAAGTCACTTTTAAACCTCCTGGAGTAGGTTAAATTGCAAAAAATTAAAATATTGCTCTAAATTTGGACCAAAAATCGGTGGATTGCCATTATCTATAAGTGGATCTAAAACTTCTCCGCTGGAATTTTATATAAAATTCAACAATGAAAACTAATTTGTCCATTATCTGTTTATTTTATTAAAGAAATTTGGAATGTGCAACCCCTGAATCAGCTATCAGGAACCATGCGATAAATTAAACAGTAACAAATTAAACTTTATCATAAAAAACAAAGTGAAATGTATATTTTTATATTAAGAACATCATTAATAATTAAAAATTTCAAAATGAAATACAAAAAATCCCTTTAAAAAATCTTACCCTATGTCCTCTATGCAATACTATGAATATATATTTAAATTTATATATTTATATATATATACTTATCAAGTTCTAGCGGGTAGTTTTTGAGAAAATTTAGTTTTTACCACAAAATAAGTTGTTGTTGTGGTAAGTTTTATTAAAAACGGAGATTGTTGTTGTAACAGTTCGACTGTGGCCGATAGTTCTTTCCTGAAATTAGAATAATAAATACTTCATTATTTGAGTTTGTGTCTGTGGGTGGAAGGGGGAGCTGGAGAAACTGTGCCACCTCAGTCGGTCTTAACCATAGGTCTATGGGGCGCAAATTTGTAGACCTAGCTGGACAATTGAATAAATGCACCGTGTCATGAGGACTTTGATGACAGGCTGGGCAACGATTTAAAGTGCCTGGAACGATACGCTCACGGTAGCAGTTGAGGAAACTGCACCAGCCGGCTCTTAATTGTGCCAAGGTTGGTAGTAGTAGTGATTCTAAAATCTTTGCTACAGGTGATAACAAGGAGATAGGGCGGTAGGATTCTCCTTGAGTAGCGGGCTTGTCTGGTTTTAGAATAGGGATTACCCGGGCGACCTTCCAGATATCTTGAATCACCAATTGGTGAAGAGATAGTTCCAGAAGATGGGTTAGATATTCCAGACCTACTACACCGAGTTTTTTTAGCATTAACATAGAGATGCCATCCGGACCAAGAGCTTTAGATGGTTTTGATTTTGAGATTATGTTCTCGACTTCACGGTTTGTTGCGGCGATGTTCGTCGACGATTGAGTCAATTTGTGCCGTCAACAGCTCAATATGCTCGTCGGCTGGATTGCATGCACGAAGGTGATCGCGTTGTTCTGCCAAACGTGCAGCCTGAGATGGAAAGTTTGGTCTACTATTCGGGATTTTTCCTGTGAGGATAAAGTGCCTTGCCGCCTGAAGGACAGTTTTCCTAAATATTGCTTCACCCCTTCTGGCACATGTGGGGCGGCAAGTGACGTAATGAGTCATCTATGTAGTTCGTAAAGCCGTGCCAGTCGTCTTTGTTGTAATTTACGAACGTGCGCTTATCTGGCTCCACAAAGTCGCTAGGCTTCTCTACCGTGATCAGGATTGGTATGTGATCGGAGTTTAGAGCTGTTTGAGCTTGCCAGGTGGTCTGGGCAAGAAGCGACATACAGACTTTAGAAATGTCCGGGGAGCTTGAACAGCGGGGAGTTATTCTCGTAGAGAAGTCTTCATTTATTGCAGCGAAGTCCGATTCGTCTATCTGGTCTGAAATAGAATTACCGCGTGGATCGTTTGGTAGCTGTGAGTACCAACTCTCGTGATGAGCATTAAAATCACCAAGTATTATTCTGTTATCTCCTAGCAGAAGGTGGGAAATGCTGGGATGATAACTAGCCCCAATGCTGTTAACGGGCGGTATATATACATTGATGATTTCAATATCTCCAGTATTTATTGAGATGCTCATTGCTTCCAGGAAGAGGTCAGGAGAGAGGGGGGGCGGGTGGTGATGTTAACGTATAGTTGATGTTTCGCTTTATGATGAAAGCTAGACCACCGCCATGATCACGTTCTCTGTCTCTCCTTATGATGTTGTAATCACTGGAAGCTGAGAGTCTACAATCCCTGGTTAGCTTCGTTTCTTGAATGGCGGCAATGAAGATGTTATTCATATGCATAAAATTGGTGATTTCCACGACCTTATTCCTAAGACCATTACAGTTTAACTGCATGATCTTAAAAGATTGTTGGGAATCCCCGAATTGCATCTGCCGCCTGGGGGTGCCGATGTTGTGGTATATTTAATATACTAGGCATTTGCGATGGTGTTATTGCCGGGGGTTGTTGTTGTAGTTGGGGAAGATTCAGGTGAGTGTGCACAGTCCTGCGCGGGGTATTTTGCACAGGTGTGACTGGGGTTGCAACTGTCGCCAGGAGATTATTTACGCAACAGGCAGCTAAAAAGCTGTGACTCCAGTCTGAGCATCTTCTCAAATGGCACCAGTCTTTACAGCCATTGCACTGAACTGATGTTATGTTCCTACCAATTGTTGTGATCTGCTGTGTCCGGGGGTTCTATTATGGACAATATTTGGTCCGGGGGATGTTGTTTGGAAAATATTCAGTCCGGGAGGTGGAGTTTGGACACGGGATTGTGGGATCGTAATTGTAGGGGGGTTAGTGCGGGGATTTTGCGGCTGTGAACTACAACATGTTCCAATGAAGCTAGGGGACCAGTCGCGGTGGCTGGTGAGTCCTGAGCACCTTTTCAGGTGACACCAGTTATTACAAACGGTACATTGGACTGAGGTGGTGTTACGCTTTATGCATTCACGACATATTGAACAAATCCAGATATCAGGACCTGGATTTTGTTCAACGCCGGCTATAATTAAGAGGAGTTTGAGCAAAATTGCCGACATGTTTTGCTCACCTGGGGAAAAAACTTTCGGTTGATACAGCTGTCGCTGGGTTGACAATCTTTGGCCGAGTATGACTCGGGTCGTTCCGGAGCGAAGATCCAATTGTCGTGGGAACGAAACGGAGATTGTAAATTAGACTGCTGTCCGCTTTCACATGATACAATTCAAAATTATATTCTTACTTAATATATTATAGGCTCGATGTAGGGAACATAATGATTTTGTCTTCTGGAAATCAGAGCTATTAACGTTTTTCCTTGTGCGAAAGTGCAAAATTTTGCACAAAAATTGCAATAACTATGTATATAGAAAATAATTTCGCAAAAATATCTGCTTTTTGCACTTCCTCCAACCTTACGTAAAAATTTAATGCCAAAAATGATTTATTAACTCCCCAGCAAAAACATGTTGAAGTTGTTCAAGAAGGAATATTTTCATGATTTCTATAGTACATATTTTATAATGCGTTTTAAATACATGCCTAAATTCTAATAAAGTTGTCATAAGTTGCACCCAATTCACTATGTAACTCTACTATAGGTATTGTAATATTTCACTATAATTTGGAATTCTCCTAGGATCTAAAGGAGACGTGCATTTCATAAAATAAATATTAAAAATAACATTCAAGTCTGATCTGTAAATCGATCGATTAAAAAAATAAATTTTAAATTTATTTGAATAAAATTAAAATCGATTTACTTTCGACTAGATTTGTGTACTCGGTTTTAAAACGAGAAAAATTTTCGAACTTAATTTCGAATATTCGAACATAATATTATGTTGTCATCAATTGTACTCAAAACTACCAAATTTCAGCGAATTCGTGCCACGGGATCTAGCTTTAACAGCATTTAAAATTTTCACCACTCATTCATTCATTCATTCAAGAAAAAGTTTGAATCGATTCATTCGACTCAAACAATCAATTTTGTATTGTTTTAACATAAACAAATTGTTTACTCACTCGATTTGAATGTAGTTGCACAGTCACTTGATAGTACTCACAATGTTTGAATATAACTAACGTGACCAGACATCCCGCCAAAAGCGGTATTATCCCGCTTTTTCAAGGTTGATCCCGACTTAGATTTCAATCTCGCTTTTTAACAAAAAATTCCGCTTTTTGTTACATTCACATTTTTATATTTTTTACATTTTTTTTTATATTTACAACAGTAAATAAAGTACTGCTCAAAAATATAAAACAAAACAATTAATTAAGTTAGAAAAACATGATTGATGGCAAATTCAAGAACGAAGTCCAGTTTATATAAAAAGTATCAAAATTCGGCGTAAGACGGACAGTTGTATATGCTTCCAAGTCCTATTTAATTTGAAGTGACAAATATTAAGCAGTTGTTTTTGGTTATTTTTGCTGAATTGTGTCTTGTAGTACTATTAAATTACTTTATGTCAAAATATGCCCCTAATTGGTCAATAATCCAATTTTTTTTTTTAATGAGGATTATATCCAGTGACGTTGGAGATAACTTTGAAATGAAATTTTAAAATTTTTTTCCCAGGTAAAACAACATGGCTCACTTTTTGGCAGATTTAAGATTGTGATGATACAAATTATAATAATTTTATCAAATTTCACCATAAAACCTTAAAAAACTTGCTTCTAATGTTTAAGAATTATCTATGGAATAATAACACATCATTAAACCTCACATATAATATAAAACATTTAAGAACTAATCCGTTAATATCTAATATCGTATTACATCGATTTGATAACAAATTTGTATGCTAATTAAATAAAAATAATAGTTTTCGTTCGAATTGACCTGTATTTTGCATTTTCTGAAAATAAAATTTCCATTTACTGAAATTACAATTACCATTTTAAAGAATTTTAAAAACATTTTTCTTGGTGCTGTTTCAGTTAGCATATGTGCATGTCTTAGCATCCTTTCTCTTGCCCAATTATCTTTTTTTAAGGATATGAAAATACTAGGATCACTAATTTTAACCTTTTGTAGAATTATGACCATATTATTGGGCCTATTTAAACATAGGCCTAGTTCAAATATTAAAAACGCTCAGTGCTATCGCGCGAAATTTGGAAATTTTGGATCTATCAAGGAAATATTCTCAAATAACATTGACTAAATTGTTATCAAATGTTTATAAATTATATTATGATTGACTGATTAACGATTCATGTCTTCAGAATTTAAAATAGCTGCATAAATTGATTGTAAAATGCAAAAAAATTAATTTGGTAAAAAAAACCCAAAATGTTCGCTACACTTAGGCAACTCAATACCAACTGGGACCAAATGGGTCTTAAAATATAGGGGCAGAAGTATTTTATCATCCCGAGATCCAATATTGATAAACATTTCATATAAGAATATATTATTGGCAATTTAAATTAAAATGCGCTATAATTTTGAATCAATAATTAAGGACTTGTTTCGTAAAATATTTTCTAGCGCAGTTATTTTGCTATTTTAAAATAAATTTCAATATTGTTTTAATAAACTGGACTATATGCTTTAATTTACCGCAAAAAAAAAATGTTTTATCTAAAGTTTTTTTAATGGTATAAAAAGAGAAAATAATAAACAGAAAGTGCGCTATATTTTTGAGCAGTACTTTATATACATTCACTTTTAAATAATAATCAAGTGAAAATTACTTTTTGGACCCGTGACTTTTAACTTATAAAATTGTACTCTTTTTTCCTAGTGAGTTACAAGAAAAATATCAATCCAGTAAGAATTTAATTTATCCTCACTTATAGTGACTGTTTATTTGAACCGTCAGAACACACTAATATTTAAAAAAACAGGAGAACAACTTCGTTTCCTGTTGGTATTATTCTTTTAGTTAAGGAAAGAATACATTAGTTGTGTTTTGTTGCTAACGTTCAAAGGCAATTTCATATAAATTTATAATTTATACACGTTAGGAGTTAACGTGTAAAATTATACAAGTTAATTTTAACGTCGATAAAAGTGCCACCAATTCAAAAATAAAAATACAAATATTAATGTGTTTATGTCGAACAATAAAAAATATTTTAAAATAAAATTTAAATCAAAGAAAATTACCAAATAAAAAAACCTTTTCAAGAAATTATAAATAATTTCAAGATTTACCAGATTTCATCTGTGGAGTAATGCCAAGTCAGGTAATGTTCGTTTTGTTGCTAAATTTAAGCGTTAACACTCATTGATAGCAACAAAACACAACTATTAAACATATTACTTACTTAAATTACCCTGTAGGATTTTTAGAAACTACTTTAAAATCGAGTTGACTATTTGCTCACTCAAAATTGGTGTATACAACAAACATTGAAATAGTTTTCATTATAAAATTGTGAAAATTGAAAAAATAAAAATTAAACTAATTTTCAATATTTTCTTTATGAAATCGTGTATATTAAAAAAAACTAAAATTTTATATTGAATTGAACAATAACCAACATTACAAATCGTGAATAATAAAAACTGCAACGTAAGTTATATATAAAATATATGTAAATATCAATTACTTCAAGATTTTTAAATATGAGGGGCGGAAGCAAAAGAAATTTCAGAAGATTAATAAAAAAAGAAAAGGCTATTTATTTGCATAAATTTAATAGGAGCCTAAGTCGGGATGAAAATACAGTGAGTAATGTAAGATTGATCACAAGACATAATACGTTAGAAGATAGTAGATCAAAATGATTTAGATGAGCCAAAAAATTTTGAAGTAAAAGATATAGAATGCAAATTGGTAGGGTTTTCGCAAGACCAAAAATTAATTTTATTTCCTATTTTGCATGGATGCACTTAATTACAAGTAAAATTAACAAGAATCAAAACTCAAGCTCCTAAAATACCTATAAACATACAATGGAAAGCAAGTATCCAACTATTAAGAGACACCAAATTGGTGAAAATTTAATCCCACATGGTAAGTAATTGAAAAATATATAAATACATATTATATAAATCAATTAAAAATTTGTTTTATTTCACAGAAAATCCAAAAACACCCCAATGTTGTCAAATCTGGAAAAGTCAGTATGAAGAAAAATTTGACCAATTAGTAGGTATGTGGATAAAAAACTGGTTCTATGAATTATATGTATTTATATTGAATTTTTTATTTAAATTTTCAGAATCCGTTAAACAACTAAAAAGTTCCATTGAGGAGTTGACAGGTATTAACATATGAAATAACTTTAAAGTTATTTATCAAATTTAATTGTTTTTATTGCACATATAGCCACTACAGTTCAACAAAACACTGTGATAATGGGAGCACTTGCCAACAAAAAGTGTTGACAGAAAAATTATTAGGGAAAGAGAAAATTGAGGCAAATTTAGGAAAAGTCTTCCCAATTCAGACTGCCGATGACTTAACAAATATTAATAACAATATAAATGAAACAAATCGTGAAGCTTATGTAAGTATTTTGTTATTATATCGCAATAGTTTTTATACCTATAATTCAAATAAACAACTTTAAGGCTCGCTGTATGTCATCTCTACTTCTCTTAATTTAATCATTGCGTCAAATATCGATGGTGTACATGGCAAAGTTTCAGTTTTAAATTCATCACTTATAATTGAATGTTTCATTTTATAGATTCAATTCGTGCCAACGGAGAAGAAAATCCTGAGAAAGGGATGAGATATGCTCTCAAATTAGTTAAAAAGCGTAATTTCCAATCAGTATGCGTAAGCAAAAAGAAGGAGGCTCCGGGATATAATAATAAGCGAGTAATGCTTCCAAACAAGGATTAATAGTGGGACTTTTATATTATAATAATAATAAATGCATTTTTAAATTAGCAAATAAATTCAAAATATAATATGAAATTCATTTTTAAATTATTGCGTTATTCAAAAATAATCAATTATTAGTTAGTCAATTTATATCTAACTTACAGTGCACTTTTATTTGTGCGCCATAAGCAAACTATAAATGAGCTAACTTCTGGTTAACTGAAACTGATGTAAAGTGAATGAGTACTGACTCGTTCATAGGACATTACATGGTAAAACTGATTACATAGTTTTTTACAAAGAAAATGGTTTGCTTTTGAGTCACCTCTGACTCATTTGTGGTTAACCATAAGTTAGTTTTAAGTTAACTCAAAATCCTACTGGGTAATGATGATACTTACTTGTGAAACGTTAATATAAAAAAGTATGGCTGATGTACAAAATATATGATATATATTTTATTCATTAAAAAATTATTTGGTTCGAATTTGTATATAGATTTGAATAAGAAATAAAACATACTGTTTAAAAGGGTTGAAGAAAATATTAAAAATCAAAATTAGACCAATGTGTTGGGAAATATTCGCAATCATTTTATTTTGCTATAACTTGACCGTTTAATAAAAAATACGCATTACTGTGTTTAAACACAGTTTCCGCTTAAAAATGGTATTACATATGTCGATTTTGTTTATTTACTTTAAATAGTTTTTTGCTTCTGCTGTAAAATTTTAAAAATGTTAGATAGGGCTGTTTGCCTTTTAGGTGACGATATATACCCTTTATAATAATTTTTTAAAAAGTTCCGCAGTTCCCTACAGTTCGGCAATCTGTACATATTCAAATATTAACGGAAGATAGTTTTTCAAAAACTTTATTTTTGTAAGTAGAGATGGAATATGAGAATAATTTAAGTTCCGATGGTAATTAATTTCAAATACGGGAAATCCTTATTTTAAATGAATGCTCAAAAATAGAAAGATGAAAACGAGGTACCTCAATTTGAATATTTCGAGTCGATCGAATAAATGAAATTTCATTAACAATACTATTTGGCTTACGGAAATTTTGAGACCCATTTCCCAAAAATCTAAGATATTTTATTTTTCAAAAATTATATGTACTGAAGTCAGGATTTTAAATAGCTGGTAGGGTACTGAGGACCATTATTTTTCTCATGGACAGTACAGTAATACGCATCGATTCAGAGGTATTCCAACCTTAAAAATTCACACGTACATATTTCTCCAAGTTAGTTAAAAATCGTATATATCATTATAAAGGCCTCAACTTCCACTTTTAAATACTTTGAGAAATTTAAAATCTGACATATCTGAATTGCGTTAATGTTTTTTTAGCCGCATCTTAAGATTTTGGAGGGGTTTGGCAAGTTTCAATAACTGATTCTTCTACTATTCGGAAGAACTTTTCAGAAAAACAATGTCTTTTTCCAGGTATATATTTTTCTTGCATGTGTTATTCAGTTTTATTCAAATTTTATTAAAATATTCGAATAAAAACTTGTATAGATTATTCGATCGAATAATTGAATAATTGTTTAAATTTAATCGACAACTCGTTTGAAAAAATCTATATTGAGAACTCTAATAGATAGAAAGATAGATAGATAGATAGAAAGATAGATAGATAGATAGATAGATAGATAGATAGATAGATAGATAGATAGATAGATAGATAGATAGATAGATAGATAGATAGATAGATAATGTTTTTGTAAGTATTATCGTTCCTGAGATATTAAGAGATGTCCCTACAAAGAAGTTGTCGACTTCGTCTATCATTTTTGAAGAAATCCAGATAAGTCCTATTATGTACCCATATTTAGCAATTTTCAATGATTTACCGCACGCGTTCCCGTTATCCGATTTAACTAAAATTTTACAAAAGTTTTAGATACTAATTAACAGAATAGGACTCATTTGGACAACACTAATATGTACTTATTTAGGAAAAATTTTAAAATTTCTTATAAGAATGTTTTAAATTAAAATATATTAAATATGTAAAATTCTAAACAGACGTGTACTTAACATAATATAGTAGAGTGTAAGATGTATGTACTACAATCTAAAAAAGTTGAAAATTTTATACCTTATTGCTGTTGATGGTATACCCTCATCATCGGACTCTAGACGAATTTTTTTCATTGCAACAATTTGTCCAGTCAGCCTGTTGCGTCCTTTGTATACAACGCCATAGGTGCCTTCACCGATTTTTTCAATTTTTTGAAAATCCTCCATTAAAAATATTTTTTCTTTAAACATCCACAATACCGCCAAAGAGTCAGCAAATCAGCAATGCTAATTACAGAGCCCTGCGCCGACAATGATTTAAGACGGCGGCTGACACGAAAAATAACGACGGAGGCCTAAAATCAACTGTAAGCCGGCTAAGTTCTGAAATATGCTTAGAGCACTTTTAAGGTCCAAACACATACAATACTTTGCGACGAACTGCGACTGACAGCTACGCAACGTAGAAAAAGTGATGTCCAATCGTTGCGTTGATAAAGTATGAAAAAATAATTTAATATGTTTTAATAATATAAAATATATTCAATATAAAATGTTTTATGTAAAAATATTTCATTTAAAAATGGTTTGTTTCGCACACACACAAATCATAATTATACGCAACAAAAAAGACAAACAATAATATTGAAAATTTTGTTTTTGTTCTCATTTTCCCTTCTTTTTCGTACGCCAAAGTTGAATATTTTTCTACTTTTTTACTTCGTGCACAAGTTTGACGTATTGAAATATGAGTTTAGTTGAGAAATATTGTTATTTTTATAGTTATTTATTTAATTATTTATATTCTTTATAAAAATAATTAAATTTAACAAGCAAATATCTAAAATATTTATTATTTTTGGATTAAATGTAATGTAAATAAAATTTAAAATATTGCAAGTGGCAACACTGCACTCTTTGTGTGCAGAATAAAAATAAAGTAACTACCAAAAATACAAACGCTTAACAAAAGAGATACCAAAAGAACCCCTCAAATTACGATTCGTGCGCCTTTTGCTACTTCCCTTTCTTCTTTACCCCCTTTGCCTACAAACTCGTGTCGCACGTTGGTGTCCCCTCAGCAAAAATTGGTCTTAGTGCCCGTCTACACCAGGAAACTATTTTTGGGAAACTTTTGATTTTGTGTGAGAGGAAAAGAGAAAGAAATATCATTCATCACTTTCGCGGTACGGAGTTTCACGTACTCGGAAACTTGTTTTGTTAGTGCCGGTCCACACACGAAAACTTTAGTTGAGAAACTTTTACTTAATTCTCTTTTAAAGTTTCCTTAACGTCTACACATAGAAACTTTTGTTTCCGAAACTACGTGTTAATTACATTGATTTGTTTTTATACGAATGAGAAGAATAACAAAACAAAACTCCGTACCGCGAGAGAGATGAATGATATTGCTTTCTCTTTCTCTGTCACGCAAAATCAAAAGTTTCATAAAAATAGTTTCCTAGTGTGGACCGGCAGTTATTCTTAAAAATTTACACACACAGGATTTTTTTTGATTGTGTTAGTGAAAAAAACTCACACGCACTGGTTTGATGAAAATCAAAACACTTTTGATTTTCAACTGAAATTGAAGCAGATGTAGCATACCTTGAAGAAGAAGAATCATAAATTAATTTTTATTTAGTTTTTGGTGAGACAACATTTATTTGCAGACACAGTACCAAATTTTACTTAAAATATACAAAGAAAAATAATCCAGTTTTTTAATAAAACATTTTTTCATTAATAAAAAAAAAAATAATTTAAAGAAATGGATAATTGTTTTTACAGCAAAAATTACATTTATATTAATGGTAAAAATTGTATGTGTAACAGTATAGACACATAACGCATAATATTTTTTCATACATTTTTTTATCACCATGCGGTAAAAAAATGATGTTGCCGTCGTAAAATCTAAATAAAAATGAAATTTATGCTTCTTCTTCCTCAATGATTGCTGGAATAAATTACTAACACATAAACAAGTTTTGACCAAATGTTGACGTGTGGCCATGCAGCTTTAGCATTCGTACAAAAACAAACCAATGCAATTAACGCATAGTTTCTGAAACAAAAGTTTCTATATGTAGACATTAAGGAAACTTTAAAAGAGAATTAAGAAAAAGTTTCTCAACTAAACTTTTCGTTGTGGACAGTTACTTAATTGACAACTTTTTAAAGATTTTAAATAAAAACGGAATCCGAGAGATAAAAAAGTGGGATTTGTATATAATTTATAACAACAAAATAGAGCAAGCACAAAAGTTGTGTGAGAAATTATGCAGGAATGGAAAAAAAAAATTTTAAATTTAAAAAATTAATAAAAAATACATATTTATTTAAAAAAATTTGATTAATTCTTAAGAATTAAAAACAAATCTTTTTACCTTTTATGATGATCGGCCTATATCTTCCCAGGTATTTATTTTTGCAGCAGTGTAATCTATATAATAAAATTTTGAATATGTAACCCATTAGATCCCAACCATCTTAAAATCAATAAATTTAAATTATTTGTTGCAAAATGTTTCTTATTATGAGTTAATTTAAAATAAAATTTGAAAACAAAAAATTTTTAAATTTTGGAGATGCGATTTTTGTGCTGTACTCGGATGAGTACAGCGGGACAATACAAATAAATAAAAAAATTGAAAAAAACAATTTTTGTAATATTTTTTTAATATTTTGCTACTTTCCTACATAAAAAATCGAATCAATTAGTATTGATTAGATTAATTATGAAATGTGTTGAAATTCTCTGTGAATTGCCGTATTCAGTGAACTTTTTCGACACTTTATTGATATTTGTGCTAACTCTATTTTTAAAAACCATCAAATGGGTTGTATTCTTCACTGACACTACTGTCATACAATTCCCATTCACTGAAAATGTTGTCTGGTAGTTCCTCCAGTAATTAACTGTATTTATCAATTCCTTTTTCATCAATTTTTTTGGCAATATTTGTAAAAATAATGAAAAAATCTAAATGTGAACTGATTTTATTACAAATATAATCAGTAGCACCTACAAGCCTTCTACAATTTTTACCAAGATACACTAGTTACACCGAGTACACCAATATTTTAGCTTATAAAAATAAACTTAAAAACTAATTTTTAATTACTTTTTAACAAAATTCTGAAGGAAGTACACAACACGCGTTGTACGCGGCAACGCGTTATAGGCGTTAAGGTGGAAATACACAACACGCGTTGTGCACGGCAACGCGTTATAGGCTTCTGTCAAAAAAAAGTTGAAATAGTGTATTTTCATTTAACAAGTTACACATTGTAGTTTGTAACGCGTCTGCCGCGAAAAGTTCAGCAACTTTCAACTTTTGACTCGTCGGCAGCTGATCAGGGTTGTATTTTGTTTTGTGTAGAATAAGAATAAACTAAAATGAAATAAATTTTTTCAACAATGGAAGAAAAATATTAAAAAATATACAAATACTTAAAATTTTGATTTTTAAAACAGTAATAGACTTAAAAAACATTAAAAGAGAGATTAAAATGACGCGTGGTGTGTAACTTCCCGCTTATTAAGCACGAAAAGTTTGAAAAGCGTAAAAGGCGTTGCCGCCTCAACGTGTGTTATGAACATCCACCTTAATAGTCAAAACCACGCCGTGAAATAACCGTAGGTATTTTAAAATTCAAATTTAAGTTCAAAATTCACGAGTACTTTCACAAAGAGTTCAAGTCATATATTATGCGTATAAAGCATTCCGCAACTACATCGAAGAAGTCCAACTTTCTTATATTTTTTTTCCCGAAAAATTAGCTTACATACTCAACTCACTCCTCTGCCATATGAATAATACCATGTTCACATATTCATGCTTTTTGTGTGTTTTTTGAAAAACACATTGTGTTTAAACAGGCCGTTCACACAATAATTTTGATTATATGAGTTGTTTTTCATGTAAATAAATCATATAAAAATTATAACAAACTGATAATATTTTTTTATAAATAAAAACTTAAAATGGAGCTCTTACAAACGGCTAACTATTTAAATATTATCAATGATGCAATTAATAATATTGATCTATTATTTAAAAAAAACGACCGTTACAAAAGAAGACGTCGACTTATTATTAATAATATTAAAAATTTGAGGAGGAATCAACATTTGTTAATATTAGCAGCATCTGAACATTTGTTTGTTGAGAAAAGAATTTGGAAATTGGTTAGTATAAGTAAGTAAGTAATACTTTTTATTGAGACTTTCGAAAACAACAAATTAGGCACAATTGTCAAAAACATATGATATTCTTAGAGCTATATTCGTCTTACTCTAACATTTTTTTAAAGGGAAATGCAACTTGCAAATAAAAAAAAATTAATTTGTACCGATTGTACTATTTGTACTCTTGGGTCAGTTAATAAATAATGTCTGCTCTCGACATTAACAGTATCTTACAGAGTAAATGTGTTAAAAAAGAGACTAAAACTAAATACTAATTTACATACATATATATAGAAGCTTTGTGTTTTGTGGTAGATAACGGCTGTTAAATAGCATAGATAATCTAGATACCCCATTTATAATAAAACTCATGGATCGCCTTAAGATGGTCTGAGGCAAAGTATAACAAGTAGTCCGACTCTTTGACAGCAGTACCTAACTCTAAGCATGTGTTAGTGAAAAAGTACCTAACTCTAAATTTGTATTAGTAACAAAAATGTACATGTATTTGAGCATTTAAAATTTTCACCAGACATACAGAGTTTTATAAAAATTCATAAAATTTTATTTGTTTGAATTTTCAATACAAAAAAATGTAACTCTGCTTCTAAATTAAAATTCTACCACAACAAAAAATAAATGTCAATAATAAATAAAAAATAAAATTTTCAGTTTGCTCAAAATAAACGGAATTTTAAAGAAAAAATTTCGTAAAAGTATTTTAAAAAATTTTACTTTTTATGTGGATAGGTGAGATTTCGCGTAGAACCCGCTATTAATTCGAAAATGTAAGTAGAGATTTGAAGTATTTTGACACAATAATATTTCTCACCAAGGTGTTGAATTCACACAGCACCCGTAAATGTGGAGGTGGAATGTCGTATACGTGAGAGTCGGACTACTTGTTATACTTTGGTCTGAGGCTTTATTGAGGGCTGTGATGGGAGACACATCGTGGCTGAAAATAAGGCAGTCGTCTGCGTATAAAATGGCCTTTGAATCGCCTATTTCGTGTGGGAAATCGTTTAAGTAGAGATTAAAAAAAATGGTGCCAAAACGCTGCCCTGTGGCACACCGCTGTCCACGTTGCCAAGCTCCGATGATGACTCAAATTTACGTTGAGAAAAGTAGCTGATGAATAACCTTACCAAGTATGGATCTACTCCCAAATCGACCAGTTTGTGGCAAACTGTATCAAAAGCCTTCTGAATATCAAGCGAAATAGCAACGGTGCAGTTTTGGTTCCTCAGACTGAGGGTCACATCTCAATGGAACTTTAACAGGGCGTGCTGAGTTGAATGACCTTGTCTAAAGCCAAATTGGAAGCACGACACAGGATCAATTGTCAACTCGTTTTCAAGTTTCTGTTTTAAAATATGTTCATATATTTTTCCTAGATTTGACAAGAGAGAGATAGGACGAAAACCATCTACCCTCACATTCACTATCTGCTTTTTTCTTTAGTGGTATTATTTTTCCGATTTTCCAATGCAATGGGAAGTATCCGTTGTTTAGGCAATTATTAAATTGACAGTCTGAGTGAAACCTCAGGAAATTTCCTTATTATGAAGTTTGAGATGCCATCAATACCACTTGATTTCTTGTTATTTATGCGTTTTACGATTTCCTTAACGGTATTAAGCTTTACAAAGTGAAATGTATCCTCATTCTCGATTGAATTGAAAACATTGTCGAATGAATAAATAGACCCAGGTACATCAGAGACACATGAAAAAACACGCTCCTCAAGATCAGAAACAGGGTTCACGGGAAGTTTTTCGGTGTACATAACTGAATAATGTTGACGAAACAGCTCACATTTTTCATTGTCGTTCACAATCGTTCTTTTATCCACGCAAAGTTTTTCACAAAATGTGGATTTCTTATTACCAATGATATTGTAGACTTCTCTGAATGCTGATGGGTCTGGTTTAATCTTCTCCAGTCGATGGTTGAATCTGTCAGCCTGTTCTATATTAACAAGTTCCTTTATTAATATTTTCAGTAGTTGAATTTGTTTTGAGAGTAGAATATAATTTGTCCCCAGTCTATTGCCAGCCCTGTGATACATTTTCTTTAAGTCTTTCTGCCATCTATACTTTATTCGAAAGAAATTCTTTATTTTTTCTGAAATATAAATTTTGTGTTTTTCCAGAGCAATTTTCTCTGAATGTAGGTTTGTGGCAGTATTGCAACATGGCGTAAATTCCTCTATCAATTATCTATTTCATCATTTTGTAGATTACGGTTTTCTGGTGGCATTATGCTGACCGTAGCAATATCCAAATCATGTCGAAAATGCCGCCAGTTGGTTTTCTGGAAGGTCGTAAAATATTTTGGAGACCTCAAAACAAAGTCTAGCTCATTAAACTTTAGTTCCAGCATGATGTGGAAATGATCCGCAAACGTGGCAAGACTGGAGATTTTATAATTATGAATGTATTTGCACTAATTAAAAAATGATCTAGGTACGAAGAACCATTTGGGAAGGATGGTGTTGTATCTGTCAGACGTACTACTACGCTGTGGTCTTGGAGCCAATTATATAGCACTCTTCCATTGCCATTATGCGTATTGTCGCCCCATGATTGATTTTTTGCATTTAGATCCCCTCCAAGTAACAAGCCATCAAATCCCCTTGACGCATTTAAGATTCTAGACAGACCATTTTCAATTTTTGAACCACTTAAATTGCATGGAATATAGACTGAGCCCACTAGAATTTTTCTTAGAGAACCATCCACAATAATTTCAATTTGTATTAAGGAAAAGTAAAAATCCATATCTTTTATGATAAATTGACTATATGAAATTGATTCTTTTATCGCAACTGCCACGCCAATTGGGGAGTGGTCGTAGTTTTATGTTAGTCCTACGACTAAGATGGCATTCTTGTACAAACACTATATCTATTTTATTGTAAAAAAGTGTATTCTGAAAATCTATGCGTCGACTTGTATCAACAAGCGAGCGAACATTGAATGTTAAAAACTTGCGACTTCTACTGGTCATAAGACTTCTGCACTTTTGTTAGTAGCCTCTTAAACTCCGACCTGGCTACATCCATTGGCATTTTCGAATAGTTTTCAAGAAACTCTTGAATCTCCTGTTCCAATGTCTTCTTTTCAGATTCCATAAAAACCTTGACAAGCTCCAAAAACTGCATTATGATTGGCGGCCTATTGCTTGTTTGACCAGAAACAGTCCCGTTTCAGTTTTGTATTTATAAGAATGTGTTGTTTGGAACTTTGTGACTTTTGCAATCACATTTGGCACTGCTGCATTTAAAGCTTCTTATATCTCCTCGGTTTCCGTTTTGTAGTAAAGACCACGTACTACAAAAGATAGTTGTCGTAATTCTTTTGGTGTAAAAGAATAGGAGTTTATTTCCCCTTCTTTCATTTCAGTATACACATTAATGTCTGAAATAAAAAGTTTGGTCTTATGCCTATTAATGTTCTTTATTTTAAAAAGTATTTTCGGTGTTTTCGCCTCCAATTGATCCACTAAGGTCTTCACGTTCACGTTGTACAAAATAATTGGAGGGCAAAACGAATTGTTTGCCAATTTACCAGTGTTGTTGACAATATTGTTGTTGCTGGTATTACCACGCCTGACATTGTTACGACCGCCGTCGCCCTCATCACCCTCAATCATCAAGTCCCCAAGTATAGCAAATCTGTTATGGGAATTTGATGAGGGGATTGGTATAGTCCCCGAATTCAACGAGGATACATCCAACCTCGTAGGTGTCATTCTCAATATTATCAACAGCCGTTGCATCGTCATTTTCGCCATCACACTCCATAGGGCCCCTATAGTTACATGTTTACGAGCTACCCTAATACTTTCTTTATCTTTTTATATTTACATTCCTTAATTTAACTTTAATTCTTCTTATTACTTAATTCATTGTTACTTACTTTAATTCTTATTTTGCTTTAATTCTAATTTATATTTTCTATCATCCAAAATTATCAACTATATTCTTTTAAATTATATCATCGTTATTTTTCATTATTTTAAACTAGTCTTACCGTTATTTTTAAATCATATAAAAGAGCCAAATATTGTAATGAGAATGTAGAATTTAAGTGACATTTGAATTGTTAACATCAACAATTATAAATAATAAAAATCACATAATTTTGAAAAACACACTTTTGTTTTAATCAATTAAGTGGCGCAGTCGGTCTACGAACCAAGTTTAATTATTAGGAAAAACTAAATTCCATAAGTGAAGTTTCATTAAAAGTTTTTCTGAATAAAAATTAAATTATAAACTATTTTATAAAATATTCTTTGGCAAATTTTAAATCATTTGTCCAAATAAAAGAATATCATTAAAAAAGATAACTTCATATAGAGATCTTTATAACAACTATTGACAATTAAAAAAGAAAACAAATTGTCATCAAAAAAGAAATGTTTAAAACAATAAAAGTGTGGACAGATTTTGTGAAATTTAAATATATTATTTCATCAAATGAAAAATTAAAAAAATTAATCTGAACTAAATTTGTAAAGTTTAAAAACAAATTATTACAACCACAAAAATTAAAACAATGAATATATGAACTATATAGTTTTGTGAACTTAAAATTAAAATAATATTCTATTAATCATTAAAAACTAATAAAATTATGAAAACACAAGATTAAAAAATTTTTTTGATCTAACTATAAAATTGATAAATTGGTGAACTTTTTTTTATAAAACAATAACAAGTGCAAAATAAAAGTAAAATGTTGTAATAATAAAACAAAATCTAAAATTTAAAGTAAACTCATATTGTTTCAAGGTCAAAACAAGTGGACTTTTTCTTAATACTTTAAATCAATTATAATAACAACAAATTAATGGTAATCGGCAACAAAAGATTTTACAATATTCAAGGTTAAAAAAAAAATACAAAACATAAAGGAAAATAAAAAAACTTTAAAAAAATTACAACAACACATTGAAAGCAAAGAAAAAAGAAAGCAAGAAAAAGCATCACTTGCTACAAAATTAACAACAATAATCAATTTGATGAAAAACAACAACAACTAGCTCCAGCATTAGCAATCATCACATTGTTAAAGAACATCAGCAAAAAGTAATTCATCACAACAACAATAACACAATATTGCAATCATGGCCTTCAATGCGTTTGATCTCTTGGAAGGTGTACCCGAATTCGATGGGAGAACAGAGGACTTGGAAATGTTTACGAAACATGTTGAGGAGATTCGTAAATTTGTTGATGCATCTGTACTTGTTTTATTTGATTTAAGAGTAAGAAACAAAATCGTATCAAGGGCAAATATCGCTCTTATTAATAACAATAATCCAACTAGATGGGAAGAGATTAAGGTATTATTAAGAATTAATTTTAACATATCAGAAAGTATAGAGAGTATTATTAATAAAAGTTGCAGAGTTTAGAAATGATGTCAGTGATTTTTACGAGTACATGTTAAAATTACTAACAAAATTAAATTTGAAAACAAGTATAGGTAGAGAAAACGAGCAATGGTATAGTTGTAGGAATAATGAAAATATGGTATTAAAAATTTTTATATCAAAACTGCCTAATGAACCAAAATTAGTATTGAATTCTAGAAATCCCCATTCATTATTAAAAGCTAAAGAAATACTAATAGAAACTGAATATTTTTATACAAGAAAATCAAATTTTCAAAATGTATACAACCCGGACAATAACAAAAATAAAAATTTTAATCATAATCGTAATAAAAAATTTTCTAATTCTCAATCTTATTCACAATCTTACAATACTAATTCCAATCAATTTTTGCAGAATAATAATAGATTTATTCCCAATAATAATAATTTTCGCCAAAGCAACGATAACCCAAACAATTTTTCAAATCAATATAATAATGATAATTTTCAGAGTTCACGAAATGTACAGAATAACACAGGAAATTTTCAAAATCGTGGAATATCTCGGAATTTTAATAATAGCAATAATATTGATAATAACCCTGTAAACATTGATACTGGTAGGTCTCAACAGTATAGTATGTATTAATAGCTCAGATAGAATGGACATTAGCAACATTCAGGTTTCAAATTTTCAATTACAGGCCGAAGAGCTCTACCCTGTATAGTTGTCCAAACAAGAACCATACCAATTAAATTATTATTAGATACAGGATCTGGTACAACACTAATAAGGAGAGGCTTATTTCATAGTTCTTTTAGAACTGAACTTGAAAATCCAATAATACTTAACACTATTTGTTCTAAAACTGCGACAACTTCAAAAATAACAATTCCTCTTTTTAAGGAATTTAATTCGCCTTGTGCCAAAATTAAAATGTTGGAAAAAGAAATATTTAGTGATTTCGATGGTACTTTGGGATGTAATATTTTGAAACCATTAGGAGCGAAAATTGATTTAAAGGAGAATTCTTCTATGGAATATTATGAATATGATGAGGATGATAAATCGTATTTGAAATCCACAGTAATAGAAGTGAATTTTAATGAACCTAGAATGGAATATTTGACAGGAAAATTGAATACAGAAAATTAAAATAGTGAGGAGGTTAAGGAATTGACAAAATTAATCCAGAATTTTAAGAATGTCTTTTATATAGAAGGTGATAATTTATCTTCCGTAATTAAATATAGGCATAGGATACCAACAAATAAAAATACACAAGGATGAGGTTGAAAAACAGGTAGATGAAATGTTAAAGTCGGGAATAATAACCAAATCTTGTAGTCCATACAATGCTCCAATTTGGGTTGTACCCAAGAAAGTTGATAATTCAGGTAGGGAAAAATGGAGAGTAGTAGACTATAGAAAATTAAATAACGTCACAATAGAGGACAAATTTCCCATTCCTAATATGGAAGATTTATTTTTAAAATTAGGAAGCTCTCAATATTTTAGCACTATCGATTTGGCTAAAGGATTTCATCAAATCCCTATATTACCAGAGGATAGACATAAAACAGCATTTTCTACTTCAACCGGTCACTACGAATTTACGAGAATGCCTTTTGGCTTGAAAAATGCCCAGCGTCATTTCAGAGAATGATGAACGAAGTTTTGCAGGATTACATTAATAATATATGTGTAGTCTATTTAGACGATATTCTGGTATTTTAGACCTCTCTTCAAGAGCACATATTGTCATTGAGGAAAATTTTTCAGAGCATCTCTGACTATAATCTGAAAGTACAGGTAGACAAATGCAATTTCTTCAAACACGAGTCAGAATATCTTGGCCATATTATAACCCCTGACGGGATTAAACCAAACCCTGGTAAGATTTCCGTAATACAGAAAATATCACTTCCCAGAACAATTATGGAAATAATATCCTTTCTAGGCTTAACTGGTTTCTACAGGAAATTTATAAAAGATTACAGCCAAATTGCACTGCCAATGATTTCATATTTGAAAAAAGGTTCACATATAGATGTGAATAATCAGAATTACATTGATTCCTTTAACAAATTAAAGAAAATTTTATGTACTACTCCAGTCTTGTCTTTTCCAAACTTTGACAAAATGTTTGTTTTGACAACAGATGCCAGTAATGAGGCCTTAGGTGCGGTTTTATCGCAAGACGGACATCCAATCGCTTATTCGTCAAGGACACTAAATCAGCATGAGCTTAATTATAGCGCAATAGAAAAAGAATTGTTAGCGATTGTGTGGTCAATTAAATATTTCAGACCCTATTTATTTGGACGAAAATTTAAAGTACAGACTGATCATCGACCACTTATGTGGCTTAGGTCTTTAAAGGAGCCTAATATGAAATTACAAAGATGGAAGATTCTATTAAATGAATATGACTTTGAAATTGAGTACATTAAGGGAAAAACAAATCAGGTTGCAGACTTTCTTAGTCGTGTAGATGTTAATGTCTTAATGGAAAATGAGGAAAATGTAAATACTGACAGAGCTACAATTCACAGTGGAAAGGAAAACTTGAACGACCATATTCTTATTTCAGAATCTCCAATCAACATATTTAAGAATCAGATTGTAGTGATGTTAGGAAAAAAGTATAATTATGAAAAACTTACTTTATACGATAGCAAAACTAGACATATAATAACATTAATGGAGTATTTTGAGGAAAAAGTACTAGATTTTTTGAGGCAGATTTTTCCTATAAAAGCAACAGTGGCAAAGAAAGAAAACTCCAACAGACGATAGTTCATTATTTTTCAAATTTATCGGAAATAAAATTTTTACGTTGCTCCAAATTTATTAAGGATATATATGATATAGAGAATCTTTTGGAAATAATTGCAAAATATCACAATGATAAGAATCATAGAGGGATAGAGGAAACATTTCTAGAGTTGAAGGATAAGATATACTATCCTAATCTGAAAAGGGAAATTCATAAATTTATTAATAATTGTACTATATGTAATATGTGTAAATTTGATAGAAGGCCTATAAAGACAAAGCTTTGTGTTACGGAAACACCTATTCAATCAAACGAAATAATTCATGTTGATATATGGTTTTTGAACAAGCAGACAACTTTTTTAACTTGTATTGATAAACTCTCGAAACATTTTTTAGTACATTATATAAGCGACAAAAATCCCTTAACTATTGTTGAAAAACTAAGGGAAAGATTCTCCGTTTTAGGAAGACCAGGAAAGATAATTGCTGACAATGAATTCAACACAGCATTTATCAGAAATTTTTTGAATGCAGAAGATGTCGAATTTCACTTCACATCTCCGAATACACACACTGGGAACTCGGATATAGAACGGTTCCATTTGACATTGAATGAACATATAAGACTGTTTAAATTGGATCGAAAGGATAATGACTTAGATGATAAAGCTCTTGTATATAAATCTGTGGAAATCTATAATGATTCCATACATAGCACAACGGGATATAAGCCTAATGACTTACTTCACAACAAAGTGGATAAATCAGTATGGGATACGTTGCATAAGAAAATTCATGAACAAAAGATTGATATAATTAGGAAAATTAATGAAAATAGAGAAGATTGTCATGAATATACAGAGAGAGAATTAGTAAAGAATCTTGGATTTCAGAATTTGAAACAAAAACCAAAATATATAATAAAACAAGTTAAAGAAAAAAAGAACACACATTTTATTGATGAAAGGAATTGTAAAAGAGATAGACAGATTGTTAAAAGAATTTTTAAATACCAAAATGAAATACCAGATGTAAAGTTCGACAGAAAAATCACTGGCAGAAATTATTCGAAAACTAAATAAAAAGCTAAAGAAAAGAAAAACAAATCATTGAATAACAAGTAATGAATTTAATTAATCAGACACGATAATACAATATGTACAATTAGTTTATAAGAATTTATATGTATATTTTTAATTAAAAATCATTGTTTAACTAGTATTTAAAATACTTGAGAAGTAAATCTAAATTTCCACATTCCAGGTGTAATGTGTACTCAAAGTTTGGGGGAGTTACATGTTTAAGAGCTACCCTAATACTTTCTTTATCTTTTTATATTTACATTCCTTAATTTAAATTTAATTCTTCTTATTACTTAATTCATTGTTACTTACTTTAATTCTTATTTTGCTTTAATTCTAATTTATATTTTCTATCATCCAAAATTATCAACTATATTCTTTTAAATTATATCATCGTTATTTTTCATTATTTTAAACTAGTCTTACCGTTATTTTTAAATCATATAAAAGAGCCAAATATTGTAATGAGAATGTAGAATTTAAGTGACATTTGAATTGTTAACTTCAACAATTATAAATAATAAAAATCACATAATTTTGAAAAACACACTTTTGTTTTAATCAATTAAGTCTATGCCTAAGACTCCTCCAAATGCAACCGAATTAATTCCAGTCAAATTGGGTTGACAAATTGTAACGTGGTTTTGTTACAACCATCGGCTGAGGTAACTTAGTCGTGTCCAGGGTCGACTTACGGATCCACAAACCTTAAGTAATAACACGATATATTTACCCTTTCTGGGGGTTAACTTAAATAATCTCTTTATTGAATTTTATTCTTTAAAATACAATTTGAAAGATAAATAATACGAGTGAATAGCTACGATAAGATGTATATTGGTCGGTTCGGCAGCTATATCGGCTTCAGCTTCTAGCTTCGGATTTCGGTATATTTAGGGTTGATCGGGTTTTCGGCAGGATCGGCTATTGCTGGAACCGACTTAACTCAGGTTCGGGTTTCGGCAGGATCGGCGTACGATGAATCTTATAATTAATTGCAAAGAAATATCTTAAATCTAAATATTACATTCGTTCTTAGCCTATGGGAACCGACGACCGAAGTCACGCTAAGAACAGGCGACCGAAGTTACGGTAAGAACCGGCGACCGAAGTCACGGTAAGAACCGGCGACCGAAGTCACGGTAAGAACAGGCGACCGATGTCACGGTAAGAACCGGCGACCGAAGTCACGGTAAGAACCGGCGACCGAAGTCACGGTAAGAACAGGCGACCGATGTCACGGTAAGAACAGGCGACCGAAGTCACGGCAAGAACAGGCGACCGAAGTCACGGTTAAAAATTTATTAGCTAACACTCAACCTAAGGCTAAGTGTTAGTTTCAAAAATACAACTGATTCTACAAAGTAAAATCAGTCGGCTCCTCAATTATTTCATTAATAATTTCCGAGGCTTTATTAGCAGATTCTCGTCTTGTGTGAACCGCCCCGAATGTGACAAAACCTTCTCAACTTATACTTATTTTGAAATAAACTAAATGGGAATTATATGACTACTTGGTGTCTCTTGTTTAATAGTCAATGCAATTAGTTGTTTTGCTTACACAAGTATTAGTGTACTGTGTGTGGGTATGAACACAACATGTTGGTAGGAAAACAACATGTTGGTATGAAATGTTCATGTTCGGTTGAATATGTTGTAAGTTGTATGAAAAATAATAGGGGGGTTCAGACGAATAAGTAAAATGTAATTTATGAAATACATTATATTGTATACATAAGAATAAAATAATGTAAAGTAAATGTATGTAGAAATAGTCAGGACTAATTCTACGTTACATCCCCCTCCTTCTTTGGGAAGCGATGCTTTCATCGGAGATCTGGTTGAATTGTGGGCGAGTTTTGGTCCGTAGACCCGCACTATCTTAAAGGTAATATTAACCTTCCGAATGGAAGGCTCGGCCCTTAACTAAAATATGCTGTTCTACAGCTTAGAATAAAATAAGGAAATATAATGTTGCTATTCTACAGCTTACAATAAGAATATAAGTGTTGCTATTCTACAGTTTTTTTATACCCTCCACCACCATCAGTGGTGATAGAGGGTATATATAACTTTGTCATTCCGTGTGTAACACCAAGAAATATTCATCTGAGACCCAACAAAGTATATATATTCTGGGTCCTTATAAAATTCTGAGTCGATTTAGCTATGTCCGTCTGTCCGTCTGTCTGTCTGTCTACCTAAAACACGCTCACGTTAAAACGAAGCAAAGGAAGTAAACCAAATTCACCAAAAATATTCATTGTTGTCCTAAGCAGTTTGGTATTGAAAATGAACAAAATGGGTTCACACCGGGAAGAGTTATGAATCAAAATTTAAAACAACCTCGAAAAAAATAAGCATTTTTTACACATTCTGATGTAAATTTCTCGTAAACCATGCAAGATAAATTCATGAAAATCACCATACATAAGTTTCTACACAAGATCTTGATCCCTGCTAAAAATTTTTAGCATCGGTCCAAAATTTCATATACCTCCCATACAAAAGTACATATTCCCGTAAAATGGGTTTTTTGTTAATAACTTCCGCCACAATGTCGATATCTTCACAAAATTTTGCAAATTAAAGTCTTACGTCAATAGAATTCATTCAGAGAAAACACTTTTTGCATTGGTCCATAATTGGACATAGCTCCCAAACAAGGTCCCCTCCCGAAAATCACTTAAACGCGCATAACTCATTACTAAATTAAGATATCCATATAAAATTTGGTATAAGTATTGCCCATATGCATAGAAATATTACTGCGAAAGTTTTTTCCGATCGGTCCATAATTGGTCATAGTTCCCATACAAGGTCCCCTCCCGAAAATCACTTAAACGCGCATAACTCATTACTAAATTAAGATATCCATTTAAAATTTGGTACAAGTATTATTCATATGCACAGAAATATTACTGTGAAATTTTTTTCCGATTGGTCCAAAATTGGTCATAGCTCCCATACAAGGTCCCCTCCCGAAAATCACTTAAACGCACATAACTCATTACTAAATTAAGATATCCATATAAAATTTGGTACAAGTCTTACTAATATGCACAGAAATATTACTGTGAAATTTTTTTCCGATCGGTCCAAAATTGGTCATGGCCATACAAGGTCCCCTCCCGAAAATCACTTAAACACGCATAACTCATTACTAAATTAAGATATCCATATAAAATTTGGTATAAGTATTGCTCATATGCATGGAAATATTACTGTGAAAGTTGTTTCCGATCGGTCCAAAATTGGTCATAGCTCCCATATAAGGTCCCCTCCCCAAAATCACTTAAACGCGCATAACTCATTACTTAAATAAGATATCCATATCAAATTTGGTACAAGTATTGTCCATATGCATAGAAATATTACTGTGAAAGTTCTTCCGATCGGTCCATAATTGGTCATAGCTCCCATACAAGGTCCCCTCCCGAAAATCACTTAAACGTGCATAACTCATTACTAAATTAAGATATCCATATACAATTTGGTACAAATATTACTCATATGCACAGAAATATTACTGTGAAATTTTTTTCCGATCGGTCCATAATTGCTCATAGCTCCCATACAAGGTCCCCTCCCGAAAATCACTTAAACGCGCATAACTCATTACTTAAATAAGATATCCATACATTTAGCACAAATATTGCTCTTATATACATAAATTACACTATAAAATTGTTTTACGTTCGGCCCATATTTGGTAATAGCTCTCATACTAGGTCTCTTCCAGAAAATCACTTAAATGCTCAATATTCATTACCAAATAATGATATGGATACAGAATTTTGAAATTTTTTCTTTATATACATAATTGGTCATAGCTCCCATATAAGGTCCTTTTACGAAAATCTGTTAAACGCACATTACTCATTACCAAGTCAAGCTATTGATACAAAATTTGGCACAAATATTAGTTTTGTATACATTCTAATTCTATTTCAAAATATTTTCATGATCGGTTCATAACATTGTATGGTCCCATACAAGGTTCCCTTCAGAAAATCACTTAAACACACATTACTTATTACTGAATTACGATATAGATACAAAATTTTACTGAAACATAGCTTTTATGTACAGAAATTTTGCTTAAAGAATTTTTTACGATCAGTCTATAATTGGTCATATCTTCCATACTAGGTCCTGCCCCTGAAAGCGCTTTAACCGTATTTAACTAGTTGCATTATCAATTTGTGGAGAACAAAATTATATATATGTATTTTCAAAATCCTTAAATCTTCTAAGCGCTATAAAAATATAAAGAAAATGGCGTTTGTAATGTTCAATAAATCTTGGAATTGTAATATATTTAAGCTGTTTAAATCTTGAGATTTTTCTATTTAAGATATGAGTTAACTTATTTCTACAAATGTTTGATCAATTAGAAAAGTATTAATATAAAAGTATCTGGTGGAGGGTATTTAAGATTCGGCTCAGCCGAATATAGCACTCTAACTTGTTTTTTTTTTTTATTTATTATTTTTTTTTTTTTTATTTTTTATTTTTGTATTTTTTTTTTATGTACATATAAATATTTAATAATAATTTTCCCAATAATTACTTAATAATTTATTTGGCAACCATCGCCACCACTCAGCAATGCCCCTGGCATCGTAAACGAGCGAAATTACGATTGAGGATCGTAACTTTCAATGGAGGGAACGAAGGCCGATGAATAAGATATTGCTTATGCTTCGTGTATTTCCTGGGTTTATTTATTTTAATATTCTCGAAGACCTGCTCCTCAGTATATTTGGGGTATCTCCGGGCCTTCGGTTTCGATGTCTTTGGAGCGGCAGTTCGATTATTTCCTGACACTGGCGCGCTCTTCGAGGTCGTCGGTACCTCGTCGGCCGCGTATCCGGATATAATCGTCGGTATCGGTTGGGCCGAAAGAACTGGTCTCCGTGGCGCCTCGGCGGTCGCTCGAGAAGTCGGGATAGAGGCTTTTGGAGCTTCGGGTGTTAATGGTGAAGGAGCAACTGGGGTCGTCGTTGTACGGGCAATCCTAACCCGACGTTGTACGGGAGCAAGGTACGATAGCGGAGGAGGTGGCTGAGCATGAGCGGGTGGAGGACGTATCTGAATGTCCGAGATAATACGAGGCTTTGCCTCGGGAGGCGGCTGGAAAGCAGAAGGTTTTTCTGCTTTGACTTTCTGCATAATTTTTCTCGGCATGGTAGGTTTCCGCTCCATGTATACCCTTTGACGTTCGATGCACAACTGGTCAATGTTGTTGAAAACCGCTTCCTTATATACTATTTTTTGATTAAATGAATGGGAGTTATAAAAATTTTATAAAAATACTTCCTTATATGGTAAATTATTTTATTGAGAGCCTGGGAATTATGAAAGAATAGTATGCTTAATTTTTAATTTAGGTTGTTATTTCTTTGGAAATAGGTTTTTAAATCCTGGATATTAGCTCTAACTTTTCGGTTGTTTTGGTCTTCTAATTCGTAAACGTTAGAGCCAAGACGACGAATGATTTTAAATGGTCCATTGAACTTTTCTGCTAGTTTTTGAGCGAACTTGTCAGCGGCGGACGATAGGTGTCGTTCCTTCTTCCAGACTAATTCGCCAATCTTTGGTTGCCACTGTCGTCGTCGTAAATTATAGTATTTAGCCTGTCGAGCGCTACCCACTTGCTTTCGTCGTGCTACTTCCTTCCAAAATGTTTCTACTTTTTTATCTGGTAGTTCTTCGGTGGGACATAGGTGCTCATGTCTTAACTGTTTGGGGCAAATGGGGTTTCTTCCATATACGATTTCAGCCGGGGAAAATGTGGAGGTGTCGTTAATAGCTGTATTAATGGCGAATGTAATTTCGGGAAGCCGCGAGTCCCAGTGGCGATGATCCGTGCCGGTTTGCTGCGCGATCATAGTTTTCACTGTTCGGTTGGTTCTTTCGGTAGGATTTTTATGTGGTGCGTAAGGAGCAGTAGTGCAATGTTGAATACCTGAATTGTTAAGTAGATCCTCCACAGCTCGACTCGTGAATTGCACACCGTTGACGGTCAAGAATATCTTCGGGCACCCGAACCGAAAAATAATGCGTTTCCGTAGGGCTTTTACGACGTTTTTTGCCAGCGCTTGTCGTGTGGGGACCAATTCGACCCATTTGCTAAACATATCTATTAGGACGAGGAGTGCGGTGTGACCGTTTGTAGAGCGCGGTAGGGGGCCCACAAAGTCGGCTGCTACAATTTCCCACGGAGCGCTACATTGCATTGTATTCATGAGACCGGCTGCTTTCCTTTGTTCGGGTTTGTATCGTGCACACACACTACAGGATCGTACATATTGCGTAACATCCCTATATAAGCCTGGCCAGTAATAGTTCTTTTGGATTCGTTTCATGGTTTTATTAATCCCGAAGTGTAAAGCATTGGGAGAGTCGTGATTTTCTTGCAAGACTCGTAAGCGATCTTCCTGGGGTACACACATCTTCCATTCGGGTCTCGGATCAATTACTGACTTTCGCGGTATATGTTTAAATAGTTGGTGTTGAACTAATTGGAAATCTGGATATTTCTTTCCATTCGTTAAAACAAGCTCTGACATTCGTTGGTACAATTGGGGGTTGACACTGCCATTATGGTATCCATTTCGGTAGATGGTAACGGTGCTCGGGACAGTGCATCGGCAACGACATTGAGGCTTCCCTTTCGGTACTCGATACTAAAGTCGTACTGTTGGAGCTCTAAAGCCCAACGGGCTAGCCGTCCCGAAGGATTCTGGAGTGAATGGAGCCATTTTAGCGAATGGTGATCGGTAATGACAGTGAAGTGGTATCCTTCTAAATACGGCCTCATTTTCCGTATTCCGTATTGTATTGCTCTGTGGTGGAGTATTTCTTCTCTAGTTCGGTTAACGTTCGACTGGCATAAGCTATGACCGACTCTGAACCCGAATGGCGTTGAAACAGTACGACTCCCAGACCTTCCAAACTAGCATCTGTCTGTAAGAAGAAAGGATGTTCGAATCTAGGGCATCCAAGAACTGGTGCGCTAGTTTCATAAAGGCGTTTTCTTGTTCTGCCCCCCAATGCCACCTTTGCTTTTTCTTCAGTAGTTGATTAAGCGGAGAAACCAATTTAGAGAAATTATTAACAAATCGGCGATACCACGAAGCCACACCTAAGACTCGGCGGAGTTCTTTCAAGTTTGTTGGGGCCGGCAGTTCTCTGATTGCCTTCACCTTGTCCGGATCGGTACTAATACCTTCTTGGGTGACCATATGACCTAGATATCTTATACTCGTGCGAACGAATTCACATTTGTCGAAGTTTAACGACATTTGCGCCTTTTGTAGCCGGGAAAACACCTTGTCCAATGTAACAATATGTTCCTTAAAAGTACGGCCCACAGTGGTATAGGAAAAAAAAAAGAGGGAAATAATTCGGTAACTTCTAAACGGTTAATCCGATTTTAATGAAATTTGGTGTGCACAAAGAGGAGGTGTTGTCGAGTTTAGGTTTTGAATTTGGACCTTATAGGCCAACCAGGGGCCCGGCGGGGGGTCATCAAATTAGGACACCTCGGCTATGTTAAATTTTTAAAACGATCCTATTTCTTCATTTGAGTTCCGATTTAAAAAAAATTTCGTATATAGAATCTCCTCATCGAGCACTATAAAAAATGTCGTCAGTAAATTATCTCTTATAGTTTAGGAGATATTCGCATTTGAATATTAAAATTTTAAAATTTTTACCGTCCTTACTTTAGTTTTTTTGATAATAGCAGGTCCAAATATTTCCGATTTTCGCCATTTTTTTTTATTTGCTTAACAACAAGTTTATATACCAAGTAGTGAAAGAATTATGTAAAAATCATGACTGAGTCCAAAGTTATAGGCATTTAAATTTAAAAAATTAAAAAAAGGCGATTTTTTGTCATTTTTTTGGGAAAAAAGTATCTTTTTCTTTTTAAGTTATCTAAAAAGTTTCTAAGAAGATGTATATAGAATTTATACTTTTTGGAAAGCTGACTTTACATAAAATACGATAAATGAAACAAAACCTAAAAATTTTTGATACCGAGGGGACCAGGTCCATCCAAAAAAACCCTATTTTTTATGGAAAATTAAATTTTGAGCAAAAATTCTCAAATCGCATAGTCGATATCAAATTATAGTGACCTGTTTTATATGACCCAATAAGTTCTTAATCATTTTGTAACGGGTTTCGATAACCCCGCCCCTGGTATGGATATAATAGGCAAAAAACCAAAAAATCCCATTTTTGGGATTTTTTAAAACTTTTTTGGGAATTCCGGGATTTCTAATAAGAAAATTCGAAATTTTTATTTAATTTTGGATTTTGAGTAAAAAAATCTACCTAACTGTAAAATTTCATCAAAAAATATTCATAAATAAAATTTTTATTGCAATTTGAAAAATTTGTATCTTCGCAAAAACTGAATAAAAAACATTTTTTAATTTTTTTTAAAAAAAGTATTCCGCGAATTTTTTAATTTTCAAAAATTATATACAGTTTTGAAAAATAGACAAAATTACCTTTCCATTGATATATAACATGCCTACCTAATGTTTTTTAAGTGACAAATTAATTAGGGAAAACTCAACATCTTTTAGAAAATTTGCCTAGCACTATTATTTTCATCCATAAGGTTAACTCTTAAATTTGTTACATATATGGATGAAAATAATAGTGCTAGGTAAATTTTCTAAAAGATGTTGAGTTTTCCCTAATTAATTTGTCACTTAAAAAACATTAGGTAGGCATGTTATATATCAATGGAAAGGTAATTTTGTCTATTTTTCAAAACTGTATATAATTTTTGAAAATTAAAAAATTCGCGGAATACTTTTTTTAAAAAAAATTAAAAAATGTTTTTTATTCAGTTTTTGCGAAGATACAAATTTTTCAAATTGCAATAAAAATTTTATTTATGAATATTTTTTGATGAAATTTTACAGTTAGGTAGATTTTTTTACTCAAAATCCAAAATTTAATAAAAATTTCGAATTTTCTTATTAGAAATCCCGGAATTCCCAAAAAAGTTTTAAAAAATCCCAAAAATGGGATTTTTTGGTTTTTTGCCTATTATATCCATACCAGGGGCGGGGTTATCGAAACCCGTTACAAAATGATTAAGAACTTATTGGGTCATATAAAACAGGTCACTATAATTTGATATCGACTATGCGATTTGAGAATTTTTGCTCAAAATTTAATTTTCCATAAAAAATAGGGTTTTTTTGGATGGACCTGGTCCCCTCGGTATCAAAAATTTTTAGGTTTTGTTTCATTTATCGTATTTTATGTAAAGTCAGCTTTCCAAAAAGTATAAATTCTATATACATCTTCTTAGAAACTTTTTAGATAACTTAAAAAGAAAAAGATACTTTTTTCCCAAAAAAATGACAAAAAATCGCCTTTTTTTAATTTTTTAAATTTAAATGCCTATAACTTTGGACTCAGTCATGATTTTTACATAATTCTTTCACTGCTTGGTATATAAACTTGTTGTTAAGCAAATAAAAAAAAATGGCGAAAATCGGAAATATTTGGACCTGCTATTATCAAAAAAACTAAAGTAAGGACGGTAAAAATTTTAAAATTTTAATATTCAAATGCGAATATCTCCTAAACTATAAGAGATAATTTACTGCTACGACATTTTTTATAGTGCTCGATGAGGAGATTCTATATACGAAATTTTTTTTAAATCGGAACTCAAATGAAGAAATAGGATCGTTTTAAAAATTTAACATAGCCGAGGTGTCCTAATTTGAGGACCCCCCGCCGGGCCCCTGGTTGGCCTATAAGGTCCAAATTCAAAACCTAAACTCGACAACACCTCCTCTTTGTGCATACCAAATTTCATTAAAATCGGATTAACCGTTTAGAAGTTACCGAATTATTTCCCTCTTTTTTTTTTCCTATACCACTGTGCGGTGTCCTTATCAGGCATAGGAATAGCAGTATTTTTAATAGACACATTCCCAATTCTGGAGAGCACTGCTGTTCTGTCTTCTGGCGGGTGAGTGATTTCCTCCTCGCTTTTAGGATTTGACTCCTCAACATTGCCAGTACTTGCTAATGATGCTTTGGGTACTGTCTTAGGTGTTTTAGTGTCCTTGTCGAGGCCGGTTTTGACAGCCCTTTCAATCGGCGCCTTCCCAATTTTGGAAAGGGCAACTACACTTTCTTCTGGCGAGTCAATGGTAAATTCCTCGATTTTAGGATATGACTCCTCAACGTTATCAGTAGTGGATACCGATGCTGTGGTCTTAAGTTTTTTAGTGTCCTTTTCGAGGCTTGTTGTAACAGCCCTTCCAATCGGCACCTTCCCAATTTTGAATATGACAGCTTTAGAGGCGAAGTAAGCCCTACCTTTATTCTTGGCAAGACTAGCCATGGATTTCTGGTCGATACCTATTACAAATAAAGTTCCCTCAGGTTCTTCTATCCTGTAAAAGACATCGCATTTTTCCACGGCCAGCTCAGCATTTTGACCTCCAAGAATTTCTAGTATACGTTCATTAGCCAGTTTACTGCCACATCCTTTTATGTAGACAGTGGACTTTAAGAGCACCGGAAGCTCGCTCTTCTTTGCCAGTCCCAGCCTAGCGCCGTCCCAGGGAGGAGGGATACTTTCCACCAAGTTCTTTAGGGTGCTAACACATTGGTGAGATGCTAACCTCATCAACATCACGCCCATGCTGAACTCGCAGCTCTCGCTCTCTATTGGTTGTTTGCCCTTAAAAGCGATTGCATGGTCCACTATCTTATTGTTGACCAGGTCTTCTATTTCACTTTGTCGGTCTATTGGAATTTTTCCTGTCGGATTACCGGCATCGTAAACTGCATAGCAGAAATCGTCCCGGTGCCTACTTATGCGGTTTTTTTACGCCGTGCCCGGTTAAAAGGTTTGCGAAGAGTCTTCCCAAGGTTCCGGATCTCCCCAGTTACCCAGGGTTTTTCCTGGGCAGATCTCCGCTCTCGCAGAGGGCAGCTGTCCTCAAACGATTCAACCAGGGCACTTGTGAACGCTTCCACTTTGGCATCTATATCCTCTTTATTTCGACATTGATAACTGTCCTGACCTAAACGGTTCTTTAGTACCGATGATCAGAAAAGGAGTGCTCGTCCGAAACTCTCCAATCCTGAATTTCGTTTATAAGCTCTTCTGAACATATAGTTATATCTAATACTTCTTCTCTGATTCTATTGACGAAGGTAGCTTTATTACCTAAGTTCAATGTTATCAAGTCTTTAGTATTAAGGAAATCCATGAGGGCTTGTCCCCTGCGATTGGTGTTTGTACTACCCCAAGCTACATGGTGCGAGTTGGCATCACAACCTATTACAATTTTCTTATTTTGCCTTTGTGCCTCTTCGACCAGTTTCATCAGCTCCGACGTTGGTGGTAGTGTCGGAGAATCGAAAGGCAGGTAAACAGATGCAAGGTATATGTTGCCACGACCTTGCTTCAGCACCGTTGCATCCGATGTTGATAATCCTGTTGAGAGGAGAAAACATAAGTTCTTGTGACATAAGATACATCAGTAGCGTTATCAGTAGTGGATACCGATGCTGTGGTCTTAGGTTTTTTAGTGTCCTTTTCGAGGCTTGTTGTAACAGCCCTTCCAATCGGCACCTTCCCAATTTTGAATATGACAGCTTTAGAGGCGAAGTAAGCCCTACCTTTATTCTTGGCAAGACTAGCCATGGATTTCTGGTCGATACCTATTACAAATAAAGTTCCCTCAGGTTCTTCTTTCCTGTAAAAGACATCGCATTTTTCCACGGCCAGCTCAGCATTTTGACCTCCAAGAATTTCTAGTATACGTTCATTAGCCAGTTTACTGCCCCATCCTTTTATGTAGACAGTGGACTTTAAGAGCACCGGAAGCTCGCTCTTCTTTGCCAGTCCCAGCCTAGCGCCGTCCCAGGGAGGAGGGATACTTTCCACCAAGTTCTTTAGGGTGCTAACACATTGGTGAGATGCCAACCTCATCAACATCACGCCCATGCTGAACTCGCAGCTCTCGCTCTCTATTGGTTGTTTGCCCTTAGAAGCGATTGCATGGTCCACTATCTTATTGTTGACCAGGTCTTCTATTTCACTTTGTCGGTCTATTGGAATTTTTCCTGTCGGATTACCGGCATCGTAAACTGCATAGCAGAAATCGTCCCGGTGCCTACTTCTGGCAACTTTGGCGTAAGATGGCGGCTCTTTTCCTTTTCCTCCGTCTAGCTTTTCCTTCCTCGTTTTTCGGGGCTTCTTTTGAGATTCCCTTACCTTTGAGGTTGATTTCGCCGACGTGTTCGTCTTCGGAATATCTGGCTTGGCGTTGTCACCCTTACACGCATTATTCTCACTTGAGATTCCTTTGAGTGAAGTATGGCTTGGGTTCGACTGTGTATTAGAAGACGGGGAGCTCTTTTTCTTCTTAGGTTTATTCTCAGTTGTCAACTCCTCGGGAGACCTGATCCTTTTTGCCTCAGATCTTGTGAGAGAGTCTGATTTTTCCTTTGGAGTGTCGTGGGATTGACTAACTATGATTTCCTGAAGCATCTTTTTCAACTTCCTCCTCTGTGCTCCAGAAAGTCTTTTCTTAGTAATAGGTAGTTTATCTATGCTATCACTCACCTCTTTCACCATTTGCTCTACTTCATCCTTTTTGGGATTTGCTATAATGGTATTATTATTATCATCTGAGGATTCAGAGTCGGAACCCTCACCTATATTTAAAGGCTGAGGTAGCTTAGAGCTCTCTCCGAGTACATCCTTCTCTTTCACCCCCATATTTTTGCCAGTGGCATGCTGTACACTTGACGCATTGTCCGCCACGGAGGCCAAGGTACCCACCTCCGTAGTAGTATTTTGCTCAAGATTGCAGGATGACGACGACACGTGACTCGCGAGTAGATCAACACTTGCCGCCGGTACTGGGTTATTTAGGCCCTGCACCGTAACTTTTATCTTTTTATTTTCCATATTTGTTTTTTCCAGTTTTTTGGTCCGCGGGGAATATAATATTCCCAGGTGGTGGACAATCTGCCCTCCCTCAGCTTAAGTGAATTTAAAGCTGTTAGAGGACAGATGGTCCATCACCACCCCCTATCCGCCACCCGGGGACGCGCGGTAGGAAAAAACTGGAAAACTCCCCCGAGTGGAAATAATACCCCAGCAAAAAAAGTGTGAAAAAAGATGTAGAATTTTCACAACTAGTAACCCGAAGTGCTTGAAATTCAGGTGAAAAACCTATGAATTTTACATTAGCGTGTCATTGGAGGGATGTTGTTCATTTTTGATAACTTTGAACTACATCTAATCTTATCTTTAGAAGCTGTAAAAATCCTATATTTGTATGTCAAAAATAAACCACATTCTTTCAAAGAAACGCTTATGTAAATTTCATTAATTTTTCATCAAAATTTGAAGTACATACTTCGAATATGTTGTTTGTAGTAACTTTTCTACATCTCTTTCCCCATATTTAACTGTGTTTTCATTTGAAAGGATATGTTTGGTTTGTAAAAGCGAAAAGTATGCAATCGCATTTTTAGATGTGATTAAGATGTCGTTTGTAAAGTATGACATCAATTATTTTTTGCTGGGAAGTTATAATTCCTAATTAAACATTTGTTCATCCGAGAACTGCACTTGTTCCCAAAAATCATTTCGCATCTTCAAAGCGCTTCTTAGGATTCAGTTACCTCATTTTAAAAATATACATATCTGATTCGGTTTCGAGAAGCTTTTAAAACCGAATTTGGTGTTCTGCAAATCGAATTTTTATTTGAACGTAAAATTCAGAAAAATAATCACATTTTAAATGAAAAAGAGTTTAAATGCCCATAGCATTTATATCAATTTACAATTATATTAAAAAATAATTATTTAATTTATTTTAATAAAATTAAAATTGATTTACTTTCGACTAGATTTGTGTACTCGGTTTTAAAACGAGAAAATTTTTGAGAATTCGTTTTTTAACGAGAAATTTACTCGGATTCGGATTTACAGGATAATATACATATATACCAATAGCAACACGACAATTGTACTTAGCCTATTGTAGTGACCTCTGAACCGTAATTACAGAAACATCATTCTATTTAATCTCTGCAGCAATCTGTATAATGGACATTTGCGGAATCGCTCTCACTTTTTTTTTGACTATTTGTTTAAATATCTTTGACCAATTAATGTTTTGCATTTTCAAATTAAACTGCTTACTTGAAACGCAACATGACTCCGAATTTCATCTACTGATCGTATCTAGTTAAACCTAACATTTCCTAAATATCTATGAATCTCTTTGTATTCAGACCTCTTTAAAAAAACTGACCGTTTCTCTTTGACACGTGATAACTGTTAATTTTAGGAAGTTGAAATAATGGCAATTTCACCAAAAAAAATTTAGGACCATACATTTTTAAGATAGTTGGTAAGTCTGCCAATAATTTTGTTCAGGAAAATTGGGTACTTTTTTGAATATCCTTTGTTTAATAACAAATATGATAAACACTTTGTAATGCAACAAAGTAAATTTTGTGGAGAACTTATCACTCTATCTAGTAAAAATGTCTCTTAAAATAAAAAAGTCTCCCAAAAATCTATGCAATAATGTCATTAAATCAATCGTGAAGTTTAATCTGCTTAGGGCGGGTTTTTCTAATTAAGATAATCTATGTACTTTGTTTACACGTTACTTATTATCTTAGTTTAACTGAGTGTTGTTAGCCAATTACACCTAAGTTATAAGTGAGAAAACACAATCAACAAAAACAATAAAATAATCAATTCGGAACAACAAAAACTTAATTTTTAAGTAAATAGTAGAGCCCTGCATGAGTGACTTGAATAATAAATTAAAACATTTGATTTTTTTCAAACACTGTGTCTGACTCACTCATTGTTTTATGAATGAAATGAATAGTATATTTGAAAATAAGGAGTGTTAGACAATACTCGGTTCGAACGATACAACTAATGAGAGTGTTTGTGTGATTCAAGTCTAGTACTATAAAGTAAGTGAATCGAGTGAAAGCAAAAAAAAATAAGTTCGACAAATTAACAGATTTTTGGAATATTACTTCGAATTTTCGAACTTAATTTCGAATAGTCGAAGATAATATAGTAGCGTCATCAACTGCACTTAATACTGCCAAATTTCAGCCAATTTGGTCCACGGAAACTGGTTTTATCAGCTTTAAATTTTTTTCGAACATGAGTTCGAATTTTCGAAAAAAAAATTTTTTAGTTTTTTGGACTCAAAGAACATAACTTCGAATTTTATTTTATTATGTTGTCATCAATTGTACTCAAGACTACCAAATTGGCGAATTCGGGCCACGGGAACTAGTTTTAACAGCATTCAAAATTTTCACCATTTATTCAAGAAAAAGTTTGAATCGATTCATTCGATTCAAACAATCTATTTTGTATTGTTTTAATATAAACAAATGTTTACTCACTCGATTTAAATGTAGTTGCACATTCACTTGATCCCACTTGACCACGGCTATCGATAATGAAATCGCCTCACTCGATTTGAATGTAGTTGCACATTCACTTGATCCCACTTGACCACGGCTATCGATAATGAAATCACCATCGAAGTTTTCTCAATAATTTCTCGGGTAAAAAAGCGGCAAGAGAATGTGCTCATAGAGCTTACCTGTCGCTCAGTTTGCGGCAGCAAATCTTTAGATCTCGGAGTTTCGCTTATATTATTATATTGGTAATGCGATAGCAATACTTCGAGAATAAATATTTTGTTTCATTTCCATTTTATTCCCATAAAAAAGGCTATTTCTTGTATTACTTTAAAAAAACTAAAAAATGTATTTCATATTAATACATTAAATTGTATGTAAAAATATTTTATATTAAAAAATACATACATTCATGCATACATAAATTTATAGTATATATTAAATATTTTAATAATATTAATAAATATTTGAAGATTAAGGTCCTGTTTTTGTTTTTTGGAAGCGTAAGTTTGTCAGTCTATCAAGGCCGTAATGGAAATGCTTTTGTGTGATTTTCAGGACAGATTTGCTCATACAGCGAACTAAATGAAATTAAATTATTCGTATCAGGGATGGCAAAATTGGTACGATGGTACTTTTTATGGTACTTTTTGATGTTCAAAAGTACCGTGATACTCCCGAGTCTTATTTGATACTCTCAAAGCATCTTTAAAATTTCAAATTATTATTCAAATTTAAAATTCCTAGAATGTTTCAGCACATATCTAGATATAATTATCAAGAACGCATCAACTAAAAGTTCTAGAAAAAAACGGCGAATAAAATTATAGAGTAATGGAATTATCTTCACTATTACCAGAATTAAAGAAATCTAATTTTAGAAGCCACTTATTTAGAAGTATGTTTGCAAATCACTAATGCAGTACATTTCGAAATGGAATTTAAAATTTTTTTTCTTGATTGGCATTATATGAATATTAATCTAATTAAAATTCCATTGTTAATATTTTATGAGAAAATTTCAATATTGAAAAAATGTTTGACTTTAAAACTCATTATTTCCAAATGACAGAAACTCGAAGGTTTCAATTTCTATCTAATATAAAACGATATGTTTTGAAATTAAGCATTCAACCAAAGATAATATAAGAAATATTTGGTCAAAAATATTTGGACTTTAAAGCAAATTATTGTTTGTTGTCATATTCAGAATCGGATGTACTAGGAAATATCCTATGTAAGGTCTCATGTCATGGAGCGCAATGTGTAGAATTTGATATGACAATCGATTTTTAAAAAATTAACACCTACATATTTAAATTTAATAACACATATATAAGAGATTTATTGACAATAATTTATCGTTACTAATACTTGTAGCTCAATTATTTCTGAATTTCATTAATTTCATTTCATTAATATAACAAAATGACTGCATTAAATTTAAATATTAAATATTTACAAAGTACAATATCGGGATGATATTTTTATTGGAGCTATTTGATACCATGTACCCATTTCCTGCACAAGAAATTTTATCAAATCATATCTAAAAGGTTAACATTGAGGGATAGACAAATATTCATCATATCAACATATAATGCCCTTTCTACTTCCGTTGTTTATTGTTTAAAAATGTCTAAATATATGTAAATGCATTTAAGAAATTACTAACTTTCAGCAAAAAAATTATTTTAGTACTCTGAGATCCAAAAAAATACCCTCAGAAATATTTTTTGATACTGAAACACAATCTCATTTTCCATCCCTGATTCGTATAAATATTTATATACATATAAATCAATTTAAAAATAGACTTACCAGGCTACCACAAATGCATTGCTCTGCAAAGTTGTCGGAATACATCTTCTATCAAGAACTACGAATACAGTTGTCGAAGGATATTTCGGATGAAAGGACAGCTGCACAGTGGTATAGGAAAAAAAAAGAGGGAAATAATTCGGTAACTTCTAAACGGTTAATCCGATTTTAATGAAATTTGGTATGCACAAAGAGAAGGTGTTGTCGAGTTTAGGTTTTGAATTTGGACCTTATAGGCCAACCAGGGGCCCGGCGGGGGGTCCTCAAATTAGGACACCTCGGCTATGTTAAATTTTTAAAACGATCCTATTTCTTCATTTGAGTTCCGATTTAAAAAAAATTTCATATATAGAATCTCCTCATCGAGCACTATAAAAAATATTCGCATTTGAAAATTAAAATTTTAAAATTTTTACCATCCTTACTTTAGTTTTTTTGATAATAGCGGGTCCAAATATTCCCGATTTTCGCCATTTTTTTTATTCGCTTAACAACAAGTTTATATATCAAGCAGTGAAAGAATTATGTAAAAATCATGACTGAGTCCAAAGTTATAGGCATTTTAATTTAAAAAATAAAAAAAGGCCAATTTTTGTCATTTTTTTGGGAAAAAAGTATCTTTTTCTTTTTAAGTTATCTAAAAAGTTTCTAAGAAGATGTATATAGAATTTATACTTTTTGGAAAGCTGACTTTACATAAAGTACGATAAATGAAACAAAACCTAAAAATTTTTGATACCGAGGGGACCAGGTCCATCCAAAAAAACCCTATTTTTTATGGAAAATTCAATTTTGAGTAAAAATTCTCAAATCGCATAGTCGATATCAAATTATAGTGACCTGTTTTATATGACCCAATATGTTCTTAATCATTTTGTAACGGGTTTCGATAACCCCGCCCCTGGTATGGATATAATAGGCAAAAAACCAAAAAATCCCATTTTTGGGATTTTTTAAAACTTTTTTGGGAATTCCGGGATTTCTAATAAGAAAATTCGAAATTTTTATTTAATTTTGGATTTTGAGTAAAAAAATCTACCTAACTGTAAAATTTCATCAAAAAATATTCATAAATAAAATTTTTATTGCAATTTGAAAAATTTGTATCTTCGCAAAAACTGAATAAAAAACATTTTTTAATTTTTTTTTAAAAAAAGTATTCCGCGAATTTTTAATTTTCAAAAATTATATACAGTTTTGAAAAATAGACAAAATTACCTTTCCATTGATATATAACATGCCTACCTAATGTTTTTTAAGTGACAAATTAATTAGGGAAAACTCAACATCTTTTAGAAAATTTACCTTGCACTATTATTTTCATCCATAAGGTTAACTCTTAAATTTGTTACATATATGTTATGATATTCTACCTAATATGTCTAACGTATCCTTATGTAATGAATTTTTCCTCAATAGGTCACTTTAATAAGCTACCTATTAAAGTGACCTATAGGGGTAAAAATCATTACAGTTTAAAAAATAATACCTGAAAATTTTTTAATATATGTAACAAATTTAAGAGTTAATCTTATGGATGAAAATAATAGTGCTAGGTAAATTTTCTAAAAGATGTTGAGTTTTCCCTAATTAATTTGTCACTTAAAAAACATTAGGTAGGCATGTTTTTTGTTTCATTTATCGTATTTTATG
The DNA here is from genome assembly GCF_015586225.1 of Lucilia sericata. Taxonomy (NCBI): domain Eukaryota; kingdom Metazoa; phylum Arthropoda; class Insecta; order Diptera; family Calliphoridae; genus Lucilia; species Lucilia sericata. Next base: position 115,043 of record NW_023994698.1, on the reverse strand, counting down.
CAAAGTCAGCTTTCCAAAAAGTATGAATTCTATATACATCTTCTTAGAAACTTTTTAGATAACTTAAAAAGAAAAAGATACTTTTTCGGAACTCAAATGAAGAAATAGGATCGTTTTAAAAATTTAACATAGCCGAGGTGTCCTAATTTGAGGACCCCCGCCGGGCCCCTGGTTGGCCTATAAGGTCCAAATTCAAAACCTAAACTCGACAACACCTCCTCTTTGTGCATACCATTAAAATCGAATTAACCGTTTAGAAGTTACCGAATTATTTCCCTCTTTTTTTTCCTGTGAGCTGTTTAAACTTAATAAAAATTTTGTCGATGAAAATAAAAACATAGTACCCCAGCCAAAAAAGTTTGGAAAAACATGTATAATTTTCATCACAACTAGTATCCCGAAGTGCTTCAAATTCAGGTGAAAAACCTATGAATTTTACATTAGCGTGTCATTGGAGGGATGTTGTTCATTTTTGACAACTTTGAACTACATCTAATCTTATCTTTAGAAGCTGTAAAAATCTGATATTTGTATGTGAAAAATAAACCACATTCTTTCAATGAAACGCTTATGTAAATTTCATTGGTTTTTCATGAAAATTTGAAGTACATACTTCGAATATGTTGTTTGTAGTGACTTTTCTACATATCTTTCCCCATTTTTAACTGTGTTTTCATTTGTAAGGATATGTTTGGTTTTTAAAAGCGATTAAAAGTGATTAAGATATCGTTTGTAAAGTATGACATCAATTATTTTTTGCTGGGACATAATTACATTTTTTAAGTGTTTACTTACAAATTGTTTAAAAGTCTATGGTATTTCCAACTTGCTGGTAAAATCGTTATACTGCTGATTAGATTCGAAGGGCCGGTGTGGAACAGATTCATAACAGGATACATCCCTTTATATTTTTGTTCTTATTTTTGAAACCTCATTTCTTATGGAAACATTTCAACGGTCAGGTGGCCAGCAGTGACATGCTCTTCTAATTTACATAAAAGAAAAATATAAATATATATAAAAATTGTATAAACTATAAAAATTATATGGTACGTACCTGTTAATTGGCAGCTATTGATGTTGGTCTTTGTAAGATACTTGGATGCTCTTGATGTTGAATATAAATTTATTATTATATTTTATATAGAAATATAATTTACATTAAATTTATTTATATTTATTCACTTTTATAAACTTTCAGTTTTGACACCGTTCACGTTGAATTCTTACACACAACTGACATGTTATGTTTTGTTCTTTTGATTACAAAAATAAAAATGTCGTTACTTTATCGTTTTTCTTTTGCCAAACATTTGCGATATAATTTTCTAGCCTTTTCAAAGACAATATAATTTTTTTAGTGTCAAAAAATGCATTGCTAAAAACGAGATCACAGTATCATTACCAAATAATTGGCGTCAATTTAGCGAAGTTTATTTGTAAAACGAACCTTCGAGAAATTTTGAAGCATAAACAATTTCTCGAACATTTTTGTTTCGAGATTTTAAAGAAAAAAGCGTTTTATAGGAAAATTATCGAGGATTCAAAATATTTGAAATTATCGATTTTTTCTCGAACGTTTTTATTTCGAAATGTCTTCGTTTTAGTGAATAATCTTTATTTTCGAAACTCAGGTCGGGTGGGATAGTACTCACAACTTTTGAGTATAACAAAACTTTGTAAATACTATTCTAAACAAACAATTAGTTAAGTGCAAAACAATGAGTCACTCATTGTGTGTAGCAAATAGAGTTACTCATGCAGGGCTCTAGTAAATAGTAATTTTTTTTATCAATATTATTACTGTTTTAAATATTTATTTAATTTTTTCTAAATTTTTCTAATTTTACAAAAGTGATATTTGCAAAAACAGCTGTTCATTGTTTATGGTTTTGACTGAAAATTTGGCAATACTAACAAAGTTAACTGCTCTTAAATTCATAACTGAAAAACACAATCATCGGTTAAAGTCCGTCTAAATTTGCTCCGAGTTTAATCTAACAGCATGTTAAGCCTAGTTTAACTGAATAGTAAGAAACCCGCCCTTACTGTGTCAATAATTTAGTTGGGCAGGGTATATATATTTCAGTTTTTCTACTCACTAAATAACTAAGAACTAGACAAATACATACATATCTAAAACAGGTTTGAAAAAAATTCACTCAGAAGTTTGCTGGCAAATTGGTTTTTAGACAATATCATAAATGAAATGACCCAAATTGAGGAAAAAGAATTTTCACCACAAATAACATACTTGAAGTACTTTCAATTTTGGTGAAAAACCTATGAATTTTACATTAGCGTGCCATTGGAGGGATGTTGTTCAATTTTGACAACTTTCAACTACATCTAATCTTATTTTTAGAAGCAGTAAAAATTCGATATTTGGATGCTAAAAATAAACCACATTCTTTCAATAACATCCCAGCAAAAACAGTGTGAAAAAAGTAGAATTTTCATCACAATTAGTAACCCGAAATGCTTCAAATTCAGGTGAAAAACTTATGAATTTTACATTAGCGTGTCATTGTTCATTTTTGACAACTTTGAACTACATCTAATCTTATCTTTAGAAGCTGTAAAAATCCGATATTTGTGTGTCAATGAAACGCTTATGTAAATTTCATTGGTTTTTCATCAAAATTTGAAATACTTCGAATATGTTATTTGTAGTGAATTTTCTATATCTCTTTCCTAATTTTTAAATGTGTTTTCATTTGTAAGAATATATTTGGTTTATAAAAACGAAAAGTATGTGTTTCGGCGTCAATCCGATATGGTTCAGGGTAAATGCACAAAAAGAATAAAACACAAAGGATAATTATTAGTTTTATAAAAGGAGAAGATTTGTATTCCTTTATTTATATATTACCTTAAGCATGTATGCACAACAAGAAGTGCCCTTTAAGGCTTCTAAACGACGAGTGTTAAACAACAACTTATTTCTAAGTATGGAGGCTAACGAAGTTTAAGTACAGTTAGCGGTTTATTCGTTGAATTAGTAATAGTTTTCCATCAAAGATGTAAACTAAAGTAGTAAATCATTAGGATTTACACTTAGAGGAAAAATACCGCAAATAATCGATTTGTATTTAAACATTGCCGGCCCCCTTGCAACACTTAAGGTGTTGTAAATAAATAAATGACGAGTCATTAAGGACTCTCGAGGACTGTTTTTTCCAAATTAAAATGAGCCATGATCAGACTCCAGTTTTTTCTACTTGGGTCATTATGGTCCATGATGAGACTCTTGTTGAGCCATAATGAGACTCTGGTTGAGCCATTAAGAGACTCTGGTTGAGCCATGATGAGACTCCTGTTGAATCACTAAGGACTCTTTCTGAGTTAAAAATAATTTAGGAAAAGGTTAGTAATGTAAATTGATATATAGTGATCATTTAGGAATTCGAAACAACAAGTCTGCCATACAAAGCGATCAATAGTAAAATTATTTAAAAATTCTTCTTTCCATCTTTTACGATTCTATTAATACAGCGTTAGGGATAGACGTAAATCTCGAATTATCTATATTTAAATATTACCTCGTAAAAGGTTATAGTAAGTGTTTGCACGTAGTGCCTTGTCGTAGACGAAATGAAAAATAATGATTTACAAACATTTTAATTAGTAGCGGTTCTATTACAGATTGATAAACTAACTAGTTCCTACATCATTTGGGTTCATTACGATTCCATGTTGGAATGTAGCTATTTTTAGTTGGCCTATATCTTTCCTTCGTAGTAGATGAAATAATACTATTTACAGGACCGGTTAATATCCAACCAAATACTGTATTTTGAGCCAATAATGATCCGAGTACTTTTTTCCTAATTCCGGGTAAAATAAGCTGGGGGTATACATCAGCTCCTAATAATAATTCCACGGGTCTGCTCCCGAAGGGATTCGAATCTGCCAAATGAAGATTTGGCAATTTGTCGGCATTAACCGAAACCGAAGGCAGATTTCCTGAAATGCTTGGCAAAACAGATGCCGAAGTGTTTAATAAAAATGATGAATCAGTACTAGAACCTATTATCAAATTACAAGTCTTCGTCGAAATGGCCGAAAATTCCTCATTTACGCCCGAAAACTTCGCTGCTTCGGAAATGGTTGGAATTTTGAATCTTTTCCTCAACTTTTCAGAAATAATAGTACATTCTGAAGCAGGGTCAATTAAATCTCTAACTTGATATCTACAACCATTGTGTATCAAGTCGACAGTTGCTGTACTCAAAAGAACAGAATGATTCCTACGAGTATGGAATATTTGTCGTTCAGTCATGGTGCCTGTCGTAGTAGGTCTTCCAGCTGTTGTAACTGACAAAATGGGTCGTTGGTCATTAGGAGTATTATTAGTGGGTCGTAAAACCACACTAGAATTGTCATCTAATGAATTAGCTAAATTACCCAAAGGAATAGAATGGTTTTGACTGGTTTGAAATACTTGTCGTTAAACTATTGCGCCTGACGTAGTCGGTCTTTCTACCAATGCAGTTGACAAGTTAGTAGGTCGTTGGTCATTAGGAATGGGATTGTATGGTCGTAAAACCATAGAAGAGTTGTCATCTAATGACTCAAAAAGTGCATTTCTACAGTTTTGCGAAGCTGAAGAATCCCGATGTAGTGAAGTATGGTGCGCTTATTACAAATAGAACAACGATGTTCGCTAGTGCAATGCTGAACATCATGTGATCTAGCAAGACAATTTATGCAGCAATGAAATTTTTTAACCGTTCTAACTCTCTCAGGAATAGACATTCGATCAAACTGACGGCAAAAACGAAGTAAATGACCCGGGTTTCTACATAAAACACAAGCATTCGTAGGACCTGTATTCGAAACATGTGTCTTTTCCTTGCATTCAATACCTTTCTTATCAGTGTTGGAACTCATAAGATCGCGTATGCAATCTAACGTTTGGATTCCAAATCTTTCCATAAAGATAAGGCAGTTTCGTCCTTAACATTTTGTTCCCATAGTGTCACTGTCTGAGAGGGCAGTCTTTGTATGCAAATAAAAACGATAATTGGATCCCAATTTTGAGTGGGAATCTCATATATCGACATAGCAGTCAAAAATCCATTGATTCCGCGCTGTAACTTTTTCAATGAGGAACTATTCTCCTCTGTTATTGTTTCCAAACCAAACAAGCACTTTAGTTGATTATTAACTAGCATTCGAGGATTTTCGTATGTATCAAACCCAGCATTAGTCAACGGACATTTAGATACAATTTCTCTTGCTTCGTCATTTGTTCTTTTCACTAAATAACATAATCGCTCGATATTACTAAGCCGACTGTTATTAATATATAAAGCAGTGAAAAGATCCCTAAATGTAGGCCATGAGAGATAATCGCCGTTGAAGATGTCCGTATCACATGGCGGAAGAGGTAGATTATGACTAACATTATCAAATTTTGAGTCATTATTTGGATGAGGGGAATCTTTAGACTTAGTCCTTGCTTCCAATTCATCAATTTTAATTTTTATCGACTTTGAACATCGCGCATAAACATTAAGGGTACTCTGGAATTTACTTTCAGCCGCTTGAATATCTTCTGACTCAGCGTCTTCAGAAGATTCAAGATAGTCTAAACACTTATCGAAAGTAAATTTCACCTTTTCCCAACACATCTTCAATTCACTTTGCAAAACTTCGAAGTAATACACGTGATGTTCTTCCTCGCGTATATTATTAAAGTTTGCCTCAAATTTTATAACGGCGTCTGAAGCACGAGTGAAACGTTCGAGGGCTGTCAAAGACATTTTTCACAATTTTAAGATTGGATTAATTTAGGTAAAATGCTATAAAAATAGAAAGCAGCGTTCTAAGTTCACAAAAAATCGAATTTGTATTATAAATTTCCAAACAAACTATTAAAAGTCAAATCGACCGACCGTAGGGTAACTATCAAAAAATTAGTAAAAGAAGGAAGAAGAAGAATTTTATCTTTCGCAACACAATTACTAATATTAAATTAGGTGTACAAACACTTGCATTAAATGCATACACTAATTATTTTAATCACTATATATTTCACTCAAAAATTAACACCAAAATAATTTTCTTTAAATAGTGAAAAGTTAATTTTTTATTAATTTGCCGAAAAACAAATGCAATTTCTAATTATTAATTATGGCTGTCCGTTCAAAGTAAATAAACACAACCTTGATTATAAATGTACCGATCGCTGTCAAAAGGTACTGTATAAAATAAAATTGCGCGCAAGGATGTATTTAATAGGGATTAAATTAATTCACAATAAATTATTGGCAGTAACATTAAATTCCCTTTTTTGACAATAGACACTTGTTGTTTTCTTAGCTTTTTTTTTATAAAACACTGTGTGTGTTTACTGTATACTATGTATTTATGTATGTTTATATACTTTTTTCCTTTTGACATAATCACTTTAATATCAATTTACTAACCTTATTTAAATTAAGGCTTAAACAAATCTCCAACAAAAGAACACTTATTAATTCCTTGGCAAGGAGTCTTCCTTTCATACGTTGGAGTATGTCCTTCTTAGTGTTTTATCCTCGGTTCGAAAAGAGCATGTAATTATTCGGTTTGAAGCGACCAATGTTTCGGCGTCAATCCGATATGGTTCAGTGTAAATGCACAAAAAGAATAAAACACAAAGGATAATTATTAGTTTTATAAAAGGAGAAGATTTGTCTTCCTTTATTTATATATTACCTTAAGCATGTGTGCACAACAAGAAGTGCTCTTTAAGGCTTCTAAACGACGAGTGTTAAACAACTACTTATTTCTAAGTATGAAGGCTAACAAAGTTTAAATACAGTTAGCGGTTTACTCGTTGAATTTGTAATAGTTTTCCATCAAGATGTAAACTAAAGTAGTAAATCATTAGGATTTACACTTAGAGGAAAAATACCGCAAATAATCGATTTGTACTTAAACAGTATGCAATCGCATTTTTAGATGTGATTAAGATGTCGTTTGTAAAGTATGACATCAATTATTTTATGCTGGGATGCTTATATAAATTTCATTGGTTTTTCACCAAAGTTTGATGTACTTCGAATATGTTATTTGTAGTGACTTTTCTACATCTCTTTCCTCATTTTTAACTGGGTTTTCATTTGTAAGGAAATATTTGGTTTATAAAAGCGAAAAATATGTAAACGCATTTTTGGATGTGATGTCGTTTGTAAAGTATGCCATCAATTATTTTTAGCTGGGGAAGATTGCTGCCTTTGTTTCTACACCCTTCAATTATAATTTCAATATGAATGTTAAAATGATTTTCTAAGGTCATCCGTGTTCAATTTTTTGATAGATTTTTACTCTTGCTTCCATTAGGGATCTTAGTTTTACACACCGTTTCGTTATTCGTTATACTTAAAGAGTAACAAGATTGTTGCATTATTAACATATGTATTTATTGCGGTATTTATGTAGGTAGATGCTTGTATGAGGGCTATGAGAAATTGTGGATTAATATTGGCTATTTTCAATAACATGCTAATTGTATAGAGGCTCCTACCCTTGTGCACTATATTATTTTACAGGAAATCTTAAAACGGACCCAGAATATATAGTATACTTTTGTGGGACAACGATATCTTCTTATTTATTAATTAAAAAAAGACTGAATCATGTACCAGTAGTTTTTTAATTGCATTGTAATAAGTCATCAAAATAGAACAGACATTATTGTAATTTTAAAAATTGATATCATTATGATAACGCACAGTGGGGCAGAATGGAAATTTTTTGGAAATAAATCTGGCATTTCTAAACGGCTGATCCGATCGAGATAAAATTTGGCGTGAGCGTAGCCAAGGAGTATTCGAGTTTAAGTTTTGAAGATGAACCCTGCAGATGCCCCAGGGACTGCGCTGTGGCGGCTCAAAGTAGGGTACCTACGACATGTAAAATTTTTAAACTCGTGCCATTTTTTTCACCCAAATACAAAGATTTTTATATTTTGCGAAAGCGCTCGACGAGATCTTGAAAAAACATGCTTGGACATACTACTTAGCTCTTATAATATCCGAGTTATAGGCATTTAAAAATTTAGTGATACAAAATTTACCATACCTTGGTCCGCCTTTTTTTGAATACCGGGCGTAATTTTGGACCAAATGGACTCACTTTCTTGTTAGTTAGACAACAAAATTTCCAAAAATATACAAAAAATTTCAGATCAATATCATTTACTGATCCAAAAATATACGTTTTTTAATTTAAAAATTCAAAAAATTTTAGATTTTTGGCGTTTTTTTGCCAAAAATGTGTCTTAACTCTTTTATTAATAAAATAAAATTTTCTTTAAGAACATATAACAATTTTATAGTTTTCTAAAAGGTATCTTTACGCAGAACGCTTTGGCGTAAAAAACTTGTCCTATTTTTTGAAAATGTTGCCACTGCGTCCTTCCGAATGTGACCTATTTTTTTATCAAAACTTCAACTTTGGGCGACATGTTCTAATATCCCAAAGCTGGGATCAGAAACCTGAAAGCACTTTTGGAAACCTCAATATGTTTTCTATTTACTCCAAAAGTATTTGCCCTATGGGCAAAAAAGTAAAAAATCCCATTTTTGGGATTTTCATTCCTATTTGTGGGAATTGCGGGATGCCCTTTGACCTTTTCATTTTTTTTTTTGCATTTTCTTATTTTAAATGACAAATTTAACAAGCGTTGAAAATTTCATTGAGTTTTGTTCATAAATAAAGATTTTGTCATATATTACATATTTGTTTAATTTCTAAAACTATGATTTATATCAAAATTTTAATAGGGTCGCAGATAGCTACAACAATTTATTCCATATTTATCCCTTAATATCATTTTTTAGTTAGATATGGAAATTCTCGACCCTTTACAAAAAATTTCAAGCCAATATCTCAATTACATTCAAAAATATGTTCATTTAAACCTGTGTCCTTTAATTTCATCTTTTTCATATTTTAGTATTAAGTATGACAGAACATACATTTGGTGTTGAATAAAATATTTGGACAATTTTTAAAATTATTTAGTTAATTATTTTATTAAAGACTATAACATTGTATATACAATAAAAAGTTATAATTTTATTATGAGCCACGCACAACAACACCTAAATCACCCCACACAAACCACCTTTCCCGCCCACCGAAATATAAAACACAATTTAATACAATATCATCAGTTAGTATAATAGCTTTTTTTATTTGAACTGTTTATCTTAAACATAATACAATTAATTCTTACAACCTACTTATATAGTTAATTCCTAACACTACTTATTTTCTATAAAATAATCTGTCATATCGGTATACATATCCAGAAGGTAATATAAGTCCTTTAAATCTTCCTTGTTTTGAGATGATAGAGTTTCATAACAAATCCATCTTTTTCGCATAGTTGAAAGAACAGGATCAGAAGATAGAAGTAAACTATTAAAAATATCTTCATTCTGTGATTGCCTGGAGCATTTTCTTGAGCTGAATAGTTGAACATGCTTAAAATCTCGATTCCTCGCTTCCTGTGCTTCTTCTGTTAACTCTCCAAGTGGAAGAATATTCGATTCAATTATTATTTGACCATTATTTTGTGTACTGTTGGTGTTAGTTCCCTCCATGGATACAGAGATACAAGTAATTTAGAAATTTCAGATGTATATTCCCCAAATCGATTTCCATTAATTTTATGTTTACTATTCAGTGCCATTAAAATAGTGTTAACTCTTCGAAGCAACTCCTTGTCGATTCCAGTTACTTTTGAAGTAATTTCAAAATCACGAAAAAACCTTCTCGCCGTATTACCGTCATTTGTACTACCGCAACTTGAAAGTGGTTTGTCGATGTTTAATCCCATCTGAACTTTAAATTCTTCTTGGATTCTGCTTTTTTCCGCAGCTCTCAGTTCTTTCAATTCTTCATTATTTTTTGTTGATTTAGTAAGATTCTCTGGCACACTTCTATATTTGAGGTCGTATGCTATGTGTAAAAAGTAATCCAAAAATCGTATTCTGGCATGAAGTGGCGAAATTCCGAAAGACAGGTCTTCTTCATTAATACTTCTGCTTTTGTTTATATTTGAGAATTGCGACTTTTTCTCATTACATATTGAGCATCTCCAGAAGGAAGAAGTTTCTGTTATGACATTGCTGACCTTTCCATCAATCATTGTTAAGCTTAGCTGATATGATACGTTAATAGAGAATTCCTTTATTTTTATGCAAATGGGCTCCAGTGCATTTATTTCATCTTTTAAATATTCCACTAAATCTTTTGTTGTTTTCTTTGACTCCTTTATATGTTCAAATCCAATGGGTCTACAAAAATTTTTTGAACCCGGAGTTGTATTGATATATATATATCTTCAAATGAATTTCCGATGCTTGACGATGATGGATTAAGGGAATATGAACGAATTCGTAATGGCACTAATGATGACATAAATACACTTTTGTAGTCTGCTAATGTCCGACTTCCACAAGCTTGTTTGTATTCTGGAAGTGCTGATAAATCGTCACATCTCCACTTACATATTAAGACAACATCACAGTTATGAATTTTCCTTAGTTGGTCTTCTGAAAAGTCTGACACAATTCTTGATCCTGTGTTTTCGAGCAAAGATGATATATCAATACAAGCTTCCACATCATTAACAGCAATAGGTGATGGTAGGATAGTTTGTTTTTTTTCCTAGATCGCCTTCTATGATAGTAATATATTGTGTCCTTTTTCATGCAGAGCTTTCCTTAATATTTGGTACTTATTTCGACTGAGACCCAGTTCCAACATAAGCGCTATTGCTTCCTCTTCAGTAAAATTTGATTGTGATATTGGAGTTGGTATACTTTCCACAATTCGCTTAAGTCGTTTTGGTGATGCATTAGGAAGAATAGTTGCAATATGTACGACATCCATAGGTTGGTTTTCCTTTTTCAGCATTTCGTTAAATGTATCAGCAATTTCCTCATTTGAGATTGAAAAAAGTTTTTGTGTGACCCTCTTTTTTTTTTGACCTTGAACATAAGTCTTCGTATGACTTGCAAGGCGCTCCTGTTGATGTGTTGAAAGTTGAGATTTCCGTAGTAGTTTCCATCCAACTACAAAATTTTAATAGAAATTTCTTTTGATTTCCATCCACAGACTTACTTTTTACATCAAAAAGTTTTCAATTTTTGATATGCCTGTTTTGTCTACTTTTCTACTATATGTAGTTTTTATATAATTTGAAATGTCTTCAATTCTTTCTGGCCCTTTTGAAGATACACTCCATAAAACGGAACACAACTCTTCGTACTTTAATGTAATCTTCATTGTAGATTTATTAAATATGGTACTTAAAATCTAAGAAGTTTACTTATATACCAATTCTTGTCATTTCCGATATAGGTATTTCAAAGTAAAAAATTACAAATTGTCTACCTATTAAAATTTAGTACTATATTACTATAACCTGTAATTCAGTCATTGATATTTCTTATTAGTGAATGAATCGAAATTATCATTACCTGTATATTTTTGCCTACATGATCATAAACGAAACAGAACGAAATGATCTGTCGAAAAATTTAGGTAAAAAATAGTTATAAATTTTTGAAAATTTAAGCATAATAGGACCTTTCAATTATAAGGATAAGCAAACAAATAGAAAATAGGTAAATGTAAGATTTAAATATGTTCTGTCATACTTAATACTAAAATATGAAAAAGATGAAATTAAAGGATTAAAAGGAGGTTTAAATGAACATATTTTTTAATGTAATTGAGATATTGGCTTGAAATTTTTTGTAAAGGGTCGAGAATTTCCATATCTAACTTAAAAATGATATTAAGGGATAAATATGGACTAAATTGTTGTAGCTATCTGCGACCCTATTAAAATTTTGATATAAGTCATAGTTTTAGAAATTAAACAAATATGTAATATATGACAAAATCTTTATTTATGAACAAAACTCAATGAAATTTTCAACGCTTGCTAAATTTGTCATTTCAAATAAGAAAATGCAAAAAAAATATAAAAGGTCAAAGGGCATCCCGCAATTCCCAAAAATAGGAATGAAAATTCCAAAAATGGGATTTTTTACTTTTTTGCCCATAGGGTCCACATTTCTTTCAGGGCTGGGAAAATACTTTTGGAGTAAATAGAAAACATATTGAGGTTTCCAAAAGTGCTTTCAGTTTTCTGATCCCAGCTTTGTGATTTTAGAACATGTCGCCCAAAGTTGAAGTTTTGATAAAAAATAGGTCACATTCGGAAGGACGCAGTGGCAACATTTTCCAAAAATAGGACAAGTTTTTTACGCCAAAGCGTTCTGCGTAAAGATACCTTTTAGAAAACTATAAAATTGTTATATGTTCTTAAAGAAAATTTTATTTTATTAATAAAAGAGTTAAGACACATTTTTGGCAAAAAAACGCCAAAAATAATTAAATTAAAAAACGTATATTTTTGGATCAGTAAATGATATTGATCTGAAATTTGTATATTATTGTATATTTGTATATTATTGGAAATTTTGTTGTCTAACTAACAAGAAAAAATTGAGTCCATTTGGTCCAAAATTACGCCCGGTATTCAAAAAAAGGCGGACCAAGGTATGGTAAATTTTGTATCACTAAATTTTTAAATGCCTATAACTCGGATATTATAAGAGCTAAGTAGTATGTCCAAGCATGTTTTTTCAAGATCTCGTCGAGCGCTTTCACAAAATATAAAAATCTTTGTATTTGGGTGAAAAACAAAAATATGGCACGAGTTTAAAAATTTTACATGTCGTAGGTACCCTACTTTGAGCCGCCACAGCGCCGTCCCTGGGGCATCTGCAGGGTTCATCTTCAAAACTTAAACTCGAATACTCCTTGGCTACGCTCACGCCAAATTTTATCCCGATCGGATCAGCCGTTTAGAAATGCCAGATTTATTTCCAAAAAATTTCCATTCTGCCCCACTGTGTAACGGTATGATACCGGTAAAACAATAAACGGTATTTGAATACCGTTATTTATATCGATAAACTTATTTCGATATCAATATCCATTTTAAACGTTATTTAATCGGTATTAATCATTAATATCTGTGCCACCCTTTAGAATGCTAAAAGTTAATAAAACAAATTTTCCTTTTAAACACATTTTCAAAGTTATGAGACTATTCGGATTAACATTATACAATTAAGTGTAATACGCCGAAAAAAGTATACACATACATAAATGTTAAGATTTTATTATTTTTAAAGCAACAATTTTGAACGCCCATATCACTAGTTTACAAATTAACATATTACTTTTTGTTTGCTAATGGAGTGAAACATATTGGTCATTTCGTGTCAAGTGATCCAACTTTAAAAATTGATGTCTTCCGATTTTGACGAATTTTCACCAAGGTTAGTACTATTGGATAGTAGGCCAGACACAAATTTTCAGCGCTATCGGTCCAGAACTGCCGGAACAGTTGTACATTTTGGTCATACAGGGTTTTATTCAAATGCGTCTAACTTGTCACCTATTGGCCCCAGGAAAAATTGTTCAAAGGAGTTTAGATAGCTATTTCTTAGTAATTTCTATAATATAATTTTCCGACCCCATAAAGTATATATATTCTGAATAAGCAAAAAATCCGAGACAACCTCTGAAAATTTCATAAAAAAGACAATTTTTTTCATGCTTTGATATATAAGCAACAACAACACTGCTTATTCATTGATTATTTCGTTTCATATGTTTGGTGTATTCAGTTTCGAATTTTTGGATGTCTGTTGGTTTCATTGCGTTGTGTAAATATTTTGTTTTTTTTTTTAATATTTCGTTTCGTATGTTTGGATGCCTGCGCGTTTCTTTGCCTTCTGTATATTGTTTTTGTTTCTTAGTGTATTCAGTTTCGTATGTTTGGATGCTATTGGTTTTACTACCTTGTGTATTTTGTTTTTTGTGTGGTTATTTCGTTTGGCGTTGTTGTTGTTCATTTTGTTTTGCTATTGCTATAATAATGATATAGTCGGGAAAATGAAATAAATATAAATTTTATGAAATTGATATTTATTAAATACACTATGGTGAAGGGTATATAAGATTCGGCATAGCCGAATATAGCACTCTTACTTGTTTTATTATTGCTTTAGTACAGTTCTAGTTAAGTCCTAATTCAGTTCTAGTTAAGTTCTCAGTTCTAATTCAGTTCTAGTTTTTTTTAATTTTTTTAAAATAAAGATTTTTTTTTAATAATTTAAATTTTTTTTTAAAAAACCCCCAAAATTTGTTTTCTTTTTTTTTTTTGCTCAAATGAAAGCTTAGACAATTTATTTTAAGGTCCTTAGAGTCCCAAAATAGGATGCGAGTGGGATATCTATCAAAAGAAATATTTTTTAACTTAAGAGTAGGATTTTTTTTCAGTATTTGGCACTTAATTTTACCCTATTTTTTCAAAATGGACGTTTTTGTTGTTTTTTTTTTTGCTGAAATGAACACTTAGACCATTTCTATTAAGAGCTTTGTGGATACTTGGTGGGATGCGAGTGGGATATCTATAAAAAAATATTTGAACTCAAGAAGCAATGTTTTTGAGTAAAATATATTTTTTTTAGATTAAAATAAAAATATAACAAAAACGTCCATTTTGAAAAAATAGGTGAAAATTAAGTGATAAATATTGAAAAAAAATCTTATTATTAAGTTAAAAAATATATTTTTCTATAGATATCCCACTTGCATCCCATTATGGGACTATAAAGATCTTAAAGTAAATTGTCTAAGCTTTGATTTGAGAAAAAAATTTTTTGGAGGTTTTTTGAAAAAAAAAATTAAATTATTTAAAAAAAAAAATTTTTAAAATTAAAAAAAAAAACTTTGGAAACATTGAAGAAATAGCTATCTAAACTCCCTTGACAAGTTACACGCAATTGAATAAAACCCTGTATGACCAAAATGTCTAACTGTTCCGGCAGTTCTGGGCCGATAGCGATGAAAATTTGTGTCTGGCCTACTATCTAAGTACTAACATTGATGTAAATTTCGTCAAAATCGATTTTTTGAGTTAGGTCACTTGATATGAAATTGCCCATATATTGATGTATTCTTCAAAACTTCTTTATTACACGTCTTAAAATTACATAGTTACATTAATAACTTCATTTTATTATATTCATGCTGTTTTAGGAAATGTTTTGAAATATTATAATTAAAGGTAGCCACATAACAGCTCCCCTTTTTAGTGTTTAGGTGGGACTAGAACGGCTAAATAGACGTCGTATTTCTATTTGAGGAATCAATAAAAGTTATGGATTCTGGAACTTGTTCATTTGTTAGTGGCTCAGTATTATCATATGCATTTAATGCCATACAACAATCCCTTTCATCTCTTGTTTTGTCCTCTTTATTGTATCTTCTTCTTAATTGGATCACGTGACCGAATTAATTTACCATTATTCAATAAAATGTTGTACATAACATTACCTATGCGTTCAATAACTCTTCCAGGACTCAAACAAAAATTGATAAAACCAGCACTCGCTATGGCGATGTCGGGCGAGCTAGCGCAGGTACCCATAATCCGCGTGGGGGCATCATCATTCAGGGTGCAGAAGGTGGACTCGTCAATCTGTTCCGCCAGCAACGCACCTCTCTGGCCTTCCCCTAAAGAAGAGTGCCAGAGCTGATGGTGGGCGTTGAAGTCCCCTAGGACAAGACTAGTGTTTTTCACGGGAATTCTCGGGACAGGAAATACCGGGAATTCCGCAGAATTTTCAATCCCGAATTCCCGGGAAATTGTGCGGAAATTCCCGCAATCTTTCACTAATATAGTTTATATTTCAAATTTTTGAAATTTTACTCCTATGTACTAACAACAGAAGTGCAATTTTCACGCATTAATCGTCCGTTGACATACATATGTATTATTTTTGATAAGTTACAAATGAATTATATGTAAACCACAAATCGAACTTGAACACTAGCTGTGATGAAAATACTACATCTTTTTCCACACTTTTTTTGCTGGGTCAAAAAAATCTAGTCTATTGGCCATAATCGGTCTCAAATTTCTATTTAAGATTCGGCTTATACGAATATAGCGCTCTATCTGTTTCATTGTAGTTTATTTTAATTCCAGAATTTAGAATGTCCACATTGCAGATTGCCACTAGAAGTGTCGCTGGAAATTGAGCCATATAAAGAGGGGTATCCGGAACTATCGCATGGATGTCCGTCGTCACAACCGGGCAACCCGAAACCAGATCCTGTGTACCAAGTGCCACAGGTGCCATCATACATAACCAAATATAGCCCTCTATCTTGTTTCATTCTAGTTTTTTTAATTTCAGAATTCAGAATGTCCACACTGCGGATTGCTACTAGAAGTGTCGCTGGAAATAGAGCCATATAAAGAGGGGTGTCCGGAACCATCGCACGGATATCCGTCGCCACAAACACCGGGCAACCCGAAACTAAATCCTGTATACCAAGTGCCATCATACATGGCGCAATAAAAAACGATGAGGACACTCAAAAAAGATTGCCCTCTAGACCATAGTTTAGTTTTTTTATTACATTCTTAGTTTTTCATTTTATTTTAAGTGCATATGAATTGTTTTTGTTTATTTTAATGTATGAATTCAATTCATTGAATTATTTTTTCTTTTGTTTTTTATGTATAATAAAATAAAAATTTCTTGTTGATAAATTATTATCTGTCAGTCAGCAGATCTTAATCACATATATGATCCTAAATCGTATTGTCGATTTTGTAATGATAGGACCTAATTTGACCTAACTCCCATATAAAGCCCCTTTCAGAAAATTAATTGACGTACGAGATCGAAGAAGATCGGTCATAAATCGGTTTAAAAAGTCTATATTAAAACTAGTTTTCGAAATTTTGTAGAAAACATTCTTAAAGAATACCCCAAATTTCACTTCGAAAATGAAAAACATACACGAGTATGTTAATATTGACCAAAGTATAACAACCCAGTTGGCCAAATTGTTATTGACGACACTTTCATCGATGTTGTCTTGAGAAAATTTTCAAATTTGTCCTGTATAATATCCAGTTTAGAACAACACAGTCGTTAAATTTGTCGTGTTTTGAGTTTAATAGATGACATAATAAAGAAAATTTCTTGAACTTGTCTTGCATTAAGCATTTTTAACACAAGATGACTACTGCATGCTTTTTGTCGTCTTGTCATGATAAAATGAGCGACAATGTCTTTAACTTGTCATCATTGAACCTTCTTTCAAGACGAAATTATCGACAGCAACATGTAAGTTGTCGCGTTTCAACTTATATTGACGGCGAGATGACGACAATGTCGATAAGTTTTTGTTTCATTAAAACTTTGAAAAATACAAACTAACGGGACATTAACGACTCAAAATAAAACAAATGAAAGAAAGACACATTAACAGATTAACATTGATATTAATTATTAATATACCGTTTAAGAAATGCAAAAAAAAACTAAAATTAATTTGTTATTTCTAACAAAAAATACATAAAGATTGGGAATATTGTCGTCTATCATATGAAGACGACTCTATGGAATGATACTGTCGCTAAACAATCCTCAATGACAAGGTTGAAGAAATGTCGCTTATATATTCGTCAATGACAAGTTTAACCACACTTATCTGGTCGTCAACGACAATATGCAGGTAATGACGCTCACATTTTTGCACACGAAAAAAGTGCCCTTTGTTCGAAAAAGTCGTCAGTGATCAGAAACAATTCCGGACGATTGTCAGATGAGATCGCACATTTTACAAAAACAAAATACATTGATTTCGAATTTTCGTCTTCTGGAAATATAATTTTAAGTTACTTCAGAACGATAGTTAGAAGAGTGCATTTATTTTACTTTAACAAAAATTCATTTTTTTCATCTGGAAGTATCCCTACAAACATTTTCTATTGCGGAAGTTACCCGTATGAAACTTCCAAACGTGCTAAAAGCTCGCCAGCGATGTTGCGGAAATATAAGAATTCTTGTCACCAGTCGGGAAGAACTGATGCCGAGCTGGGGAACGTCTAAGAGTAACGTGGAATATTCTTCTGGAAGACCCGCAGAAGAAACTTCTAGATGACTCTTGGAAGTAAGGTATTGCCAAAGACTCTTCTAGATGTAACTAGGAAGTCACTTTTTGAAGTGACTACTTAGTATCATCTAGAAGTGTTCATATCTTATCTTCTAGAAGATGAGTTTTCTCATCATCTAGAAGATGAGTATTCTCTTCTTCTAGAAGATGAGTATTCTCTTCTTCTAGAAGATGATTATTCTCGTCTTCTAGAAGATGAGTTTTCTCTTCTTCTATTTGTATACTCACCAAAATAAAATCTATAAAAATAAATCTAAATAAAATGAAATTTTATAGTTTTTATTGAAATAATTGAAATAAAAATAGTAGAAAAAATAACAGATTTTAGAACATTAGACCGAAACAAAATTAAAAAAAAAAAACAAACAAAAATTAAAAAAAAAAATAATTCCAAAATACCTTTTTTTTAATTTGGTCCAGCTCACGAACGGTCATCGCTAGACTTAAAATATTTTGGGAATTATCATAAAACAAAGCAAGGTAAATTTTGAGAGGGGTAACAAAAACACGTTTTTGCTTTCCATACAGAGTGAGTACTAATGTACATATGTATCAAAAATTTGGAATTATTACCTTATAATAAAATAATTTTCAGGAAATCTGTATTAATATTCCAACTGTTGACTGGTATACTTCCAAAAATTGTAAAACGTTGGACTCTAAAATATTTTTGTAGTTCTTCATAAATTTTATGATCAATCCATCAAATTGTAAGAGTTATATTTTGGAACGCATTAATCCTTCAACGAAATAAACAAAAATAATGTTATAATTAATATTGAATATATGTACATACTTTTGTATTTATTGAAATTACCTGTTATACTTTAGGAAGCAATAAAAATGGGATTCTCTTATGATCTATTGATCATTTCCCACCGAAATTTAAACGTTCAGATCCATTTTTTACATTTTCTGCAAATAATCGACATTTTTAATGGAACCGAAATAAGACATACCAGACTTACCAGATCCCTTTTTTATATTTTAATTCGGTTAGAAGTATTTTAATAGGGGGTACAATATTAGCTACTGCTTTCTAAAAAAAAATAAAATAATTAAAAATTTATTTATTTATTTATTGTTTTGAATCAATAAAAACATTACCTTTCATGAACATTTTTTAAATAACTTGGAATTAAACCGTCTATAAAGATCTGAAATTACTAAGTCATGGATTATTTTTAAAACTATTTACAGTCATTAACGATAGAAACACCTTAACGACCCTAAACGGGATATTGCTTTTGACACTAATACTGCAATACTATTTTTTGTTTGCTCTCTTCTAATTAAGGAGTTATACACTTTCAAAAACTTAAAAATATTAGTAAAGGCCTATAATTAGAATAATTAAATCCAAAGCAATATGAAAATTAATAAAATTGTATTTAAAAAAGTTGGTTTTAAAAATATTTGATTTTAATATTAAATATCTTATATGGGCAATTTCGTGTCAAGTGAAGTCGAAAAATAATTTATGTATAAAACAGTAGTATTAATTTGAATATAATGATTCCAGCTAGCGTTTAAATACTTAAGTAAAATTTTAATGCATTTTTTTTGTTACGATAATGAAATACAAATAAAATTTTAGCTCATAGTGATCATACGTAATCTAGAAACAGGACCTAAACGCGCAAATAGTTTAAAAAATATTGGAAGTTAAGTTTTAACTCAAATAAATCTAAATAGGTTAAAAATGCAATATTCATCAAATGGAAGCCGAAACGTACAACTTGAAAAAGTCTTTAAATGCTTATAACTCCTAAACCAATTAATAGAGAGACGAAATTTAATATAAAATCATTTTTAATTAAACATATTAGACTTCATTTAAAAATAATGAAAATGGAAGCCGTTTAGAGTTGTTAACTTATTCCTAAAATAGTATTTTAATGTAAAATATGACAACTTACTTTTTAATTTTATTTATATAATCCTTGAAGATAATTACTTTTTGGAATATATTTAATAAACTTCACCAATTAACAAAACCTTCTTAAATGTTTTAACATAACACTGTCAAATAGGTTTTTTTTATTACTTAAGATTCACAATATATTAATTACACTATTTTTCTATAAATATTATCAATATTATTCAATAACTCATTTAAGTTTTACAATGAATAATTAAAACTGAACATGACTGGACAAAACACAAAACATCACTGAACTTAGCAAAATTTCTGCATTATTTATTTTTATTTTTTCGCGTTCACGCTAAAAAATGGAGTATTTATATTTTTTGTTTTTGTACTCTTCTTACTATCATCCGGAAGTAACCTAAAAGTATACTTCCAGACGGAAAACTAGAAATCAATGTATTTTGTTTTTGTAAAATGTGTGCTCTCGTCTGACAATCGTACAGAAGTGACTACAATCCACATTTCCAGATGAATAAAATACAACATTAATGTGAACACTCTTCAAACTGTCTTCCAGAAGTGACATAAACATACAAATCAAGAAGATACAAATTAGGAAACAATGTATTTTGTTATTGTAAATTGTGTGTTCTCACCCAACTCTCATTCAGAAGTCACTAAAACGTATACTTCCAGATGAAATAAATTCAACAGTCATGGTTTTTTGTTTCAGCAAAATGGATGCACTCTTCTAACTATAATCCGGAAGTAACTTAAAAGTATATTTCTAGAAGACGAAAATTCGAAATCAATGTATTTTGTTTTTGTAAAATGTGCGTCCTCGTCTGACAATCGTCCAGAAGTGTTTCTGACGTGGCGTCGGGGGTGATGCGCAATAGTTTGTCTTCTAAATGTTTGAAGGGATACGTTATATTGACTTCTGAATGATAATTAGGAGAGAACACACATTTTACAATAACAAAGTACATTGTTTTCGAATTTGTATCTTCCTGGTTTGTATGTTTATGTCACTTCTGGAAGATAGTTTGAAGAGTCTACACATTAATGTTGCATTTTAATCATCTGGAAGTGTACATTGTAGTCACTTCAGGACGATTGTTAGACGAGAGCACACATTTTACAAAAACAAAATACATTGATTTCGAGCTTTCGCCGTCTGGAAGTATACTTTGAGGTTACTTCTGGATGATAGTTAGAAGAGTACAGAAACAAAAAATATAAATACTCCATTTTTTCAGCGTAAACACGAAAAAATAAAAGAAATTCTGAACAGAAATTCTGCTCTAAGTTCAGTGATATTTTGTGTTTTGTCCTGTCATGTTCAATTTTAATTATTCATTCATATATTTCATTGTCAAATAAAGCTATCTTGATAAAATTTGACACAAATATGTTTTGTGTACATACATATGAATCACTCTACGAAATTTTTTGGAGAGGCCCGAAATTGGTCATAGCTCCTATATAAAGTCCACTTCCGAAAATCACATAAACGCACATATTTTATTAATTAATAAATCTATTGGAGTTATATTCGGCTTGAATTTCTTTTTTTGCATATAAATCATTATACGAAATTTTTTCTTGATCGGTCCATAATTGGTCACAACTCCCATATAAGGATCATTTCCGAAAATTAAACGCACATTGACAATCAAAGTCATCAGGATAAAATTCGACATAAGTATGTTTGTGTATAGATAAATCATTATATTAAAATGTTTACAACTGGCCTATTAATATAAAATTTTATGAACCTAATCAAAATTAGTTCCACATATGCATAAATGTTAGTACCCTCAGTACGGAAACAACAATTTTGTCAAGTTATCAAGTTTTAATAAAAAGTAGCTTGCTTGCTTAAATGCTTTATTATGAAAACTAAATCATATTCTATTTTTGTAACAGGTGTAGGGTATTATATATATTATATATTGTTTTAGATTTGAAAAATTTTCGTTTGAAAATACAAATTAATTTTTTTTTTCAGAATAAAAATAAATTAATTTTGACACAATCCATACACTTTTTAAATAAACAAATAAAAAGCATCCGCCTTGATGATTTCACCTTACTTAGTGCATCCTGAATTTTTAATTAATTTTTTTTTATTTCTTTTAATTTGTTTATTTTTTTAATGCGCCTTCTTTTTTGCTCAAACGAATGCTTATACAACTATGATCAACATTTCGATCAACACTTCTTTTTTGATGGTGGGTATAAAAATCGGGGAAAATTAAGTGCCAACTATTGAATAAAATTTTATTCTTGAGTTAAAAAAATTTTTTTTATAGATATCCCACTCGGGACTATAAAGTCCTTAAAGGAAATTGTATAAGCTTTAATCTGCGTAAAAAAATAATACAAAAAAGGGATTTTTTTCCAAAAAAAATTTAAATAAATTAGGTTAGGTTAGGCTGATAGGAGGATGTACATATATCTAGTCCACTACCGGGCTCCTTTTCATGAAAAAAATTGTTCACTGAGTATGTATATTATTTTTCAATGTTCAGAACGTAATTCCTAAGAATTTTCCAATCAGAGTTAATCAGGAATGTTATTTCCGGAATAACATCACTTCCAAGATGCTTGGATCTAACTTCGACGAATGCCTGACAGTGGCAAAGTGCTCCAGAGTTTCACTGTTCTCTCCATATGCTCTACATTCGTCTGAATCCGCGAGGCCAATTTTGTATAGATGTGCTCGTAATCCTGTGTGTCCACTCAGAATACGTACCATCATTCTAACTTCAGACTGGCTAATTTTGAGGAGATTTCTCGTCTTATTCTCATCAGGGTCACCCCATAGGAGCTTTGTGGTTCTACCCACCATTTCATTATTCCAAAAGGCCTTATGGGATTCTCTCAGCTTTTGTTGCGTCAAATGGTTTTGCGTTTGTCAGGTTAACTACCTCGAGTTCCCTTTCCTTTAAAGCTATTACATTCGCCCTTTCGTTGCCGACTACTCCCGAGTGACCTGGTACCCATATGATGTAAACCTTACCTCTGGGAGAGTATTCAGTTAAAGCTTTCTTACAATCCAATACGGTCTTAGATTTAATTAAGGACTGTGGGCGCCATATTTATTCTTATCCAATTTACACATTCCGTTATTATTCAGACTTCTGCCTGGAAGCTTGTGTTATGACTAGGTAAACGGTGGTATATTTCTGTTTCTGGGTCTTCAATATAGAACCCCATGCACACTTTGTGCCTCAATTTAGAGGATCAACGTTTCAAAGTTTCCGACATATTCTGTGTCTGGTATGTCTTGTATCCAGTATACATTGATTACGTGTCGTATAACCGCTTTTGGCCAGTTCGCCTAAAGTAAAGAGCCGTTCGGCTGTAAACGCCGCCTCATATCTTAAATATGTTTCAATGGGTGGAATATCTAGCAACGATTCCAGAGCTTTGGTTGAAGTAGTATACATGGCACCACTTATACCCAAGCAGCATGTACGCTAGTAGTTTGATATTACACTTTTTGTCTAAAGCAGTCCACCAGATTATTGAAGCATAAGCTAGAATTGCTCTAATTACACTTTTATAAAGCCAATTTGTCATAGTAGGACTAAGACCCCATTTCATGCCTATAGTTCTCCTACATATCGCCCAGCACCAATGTGCCTTGTTGATCCTATCCTCTATGTGGTGTCTCTATTTTAATTTCCGGTCGAGAATTACACATAGGTACTTAACTTTTTCTGTCAGACAGTTCTAAGTCCTTTCTCATTAAGGGTCCTTAGGAGGCTATTAATCGTGGTAACCCAGAGTAAAGGTGACAAAATGCCACCCTGTGGTATAACGGGAAATACTGTACTTCTCGCAGCTTATACATCTGTTCCTTAGCATGTAGTTGATCCAATTACGAAGCAACCGATCAACATAAAACTGGTCTAGGGATTGGATAAGAGTATCAGTGTGCACGTTATTGAAAGCGCTTTCGATGTCAATGCCAGGAAGGATTCACCTATGTAGTGGACAACTTCGTTTAAAGCGGTTTCCACCGATCGTCCCTTTACATAAGCATGCGGCTTTAATATTAGGTCTTTGTCTATCGACTATCTCTTCCAAGGTTTTAAGTAGGAAGGACGTAAGACTTATCGGTCGATAGGGCTTTGGTGCCGCATGGCTAGGTTTCCCTGGTTTGCGTAAAAAAATTTAAAATATTTTTTTGGAAACAATGAATTTATAGCTATCTGAACTCCTTTGGACAATTTTTACTAGGACCAATAGGTGAAAGGTTACACTCATTTAAATAAAACCCAGTAAAATTTTTAACTTTGACCCTCTTTAAGTCCGGCAGTTCTTGATCTATAGATCTGAAAATATCTTATAGTACTAACCGTAGTGAATTTTAAAAGTTGAGTTACTTGGCACAAGATTTCCCATATGTAAAACCTGGGTTCAGAAACATTGGCCGAATATGACTCGGGTCGTTACGTTGTCTTTGTCCAAATTTTTATTATTCGTAACTATTGTTCCATTTACAAAAATTTCAGAATAAGTAAGTAGATGTTCTCTATTGAAAGTTTTTTAGGGTATGAATTGTAGGGTTGTCGTTAAATATTGTCCAAGCCTCACGTATAGTGGCCTTTAGTCAGCTTTAATTTTATTGACAATTTCACATCTCATTGGATAGACACATGTTCATCAACTCGTTCCCGTCCACGTTTCAATGAGTAGAGTTAAGAACTTTATGCATAGTTATTGTCACAGGAACAACATCAATATATTTTGCTATCAGCAGATTTAATATCTGTTGTCTTAATCATTAATTAGATCACCACTTCGCATTTCCATAATGTCCAAGTAATCACGTGAAATAAAATTGAAGCCTTTTTTCAATTTAAAGGAATAAGAAGCTAATTTATTATTATATTATTTACTTTCCGAGTTATCTGACATTTTGGTATGTGGTCGTTAGGAATAACACAAAGGTATAAAGTTGTCAGCTTCCAATCTCTTTTCACTAGGTTTAGGTCTTCCATACGGGGGATCAAGTTCCCTGAACCGATTATGATTCATGTTGAAATCCGAAAGTCTCTTCACTCTTTTAAGATTTTATCAATAAGACCAAATCGATAAATTAAACTAAAAAGGTATGAATCAAAATTAAACAAAAAATCGTTCCAGTAGCCTTCCAACGTATGCAATCACCCGATATAACTCATCGATAAGAATGAAAACGATGTTGGACCGGCGAAAGCCCCGCAAAGACTGTATAATTATTAATTCGGACTGTCAATAGTGAAAGGCTATCAGCAGTAATATTACTTTCCCCAGAAACGTGTAATATTACAGTAGTGAATTGACCGATAAAATCCAACTGTCGGATTTGACGTGGTGAAGATGAATAATGCTTTTTCGAAAATGCGAAAGTAATTGGTTTATACATATCTAAACTTGGAAAAAATCCAAAGCTGAGGTTTATGATTAACAATTTGTTGAAGAACTGCGCCTACTGCAATATCACTTGCATCTGTACGTAAAACAAGATCAGCATTTGATTTTGGATGAGACAATAAACTTGATTTAGTCAATGCTTTCTTCTTTGTATGCTTCAAAATGTTGAATAGCCTTGGAAGTCCACTGAATTAAGGTTTTATCTTTTTTCTTATTTTCAGTTTGTTTGTTTAAAGGAGCTTGGTCTTTTACTGGATTTCGGATAAAACTACGATAAAAATTTATCATATTTAAAAAACGTTTCAGTTCAAAAGTATAGTAATAATATAATAATGACTAATGTCATTATCATCAACAACGTGGCCTAAAAATATAATTTGTTGTTTTCCAAATTCGCATTTTGAAGGGTTGACGGATAATTAATGTTTTCGGAGTCGCTCGAATACAATTCGTAAATGTTCAACGTGTTCCTTAGGTGTTGAGGATGCAATGCAATATCATATACATACATATGTAACAAAAAGTGAAATCTAAATCTTTAAACCTCATGCATATGTCTTTGAAAAGTTTGGGCCGCATTACATAGACCATTTGTAAAGAGAAACAATGAGAATAATGTTTAGTTTGCGAATCAATAATTTTTCTGTTTTTAACATCTACTATTAAATTATAGTGTTTTAGAAAATTCGCCCAAATATTATGATTAGTATTAGCTACAATAAAATTCCAATCTGTTTGTTCCCGGATACCAAAATCAAGTGAAAGTTAAGCAGTTCCATGAATTGTAGAATTATTAAAGCTGTGATACATATAAGACATAGATAGCCAACTCAAGCTTTACCACAAATAAAAGAGCTTTCTCTCTTCACACTTACATGTTCTGTGTGAATTCAACACAAAGCTACAACAATAAATATTCAATGTTTTAATTCTGAAATTCGCACAAAATAACGATTCGGACACAATCTTTATAACACAAACACACATTTTTTATTTTTTTACAATTATTTAATACAATTTCTTCATCAAAATCTTTTTAATTTTCACAAATCAAAAAATTTAATTTTTTAATTATTTTACATTTAATTTTTTGTTTTTCTAATTTCAAATTGAAGGTGCAGAGTAGCGTTTTTAGTAACAAACAAATTTATGAAAATCGAAAAAATATAAGAACATTTTAGCAAATATAAAATGCATGAAAAATATTTAAAATGTAATAATATAAGAAAATTAATGCTATAAAAAAATTGCACTATTATTTCGACCGATTTTATGCCACTATGTGGGCATTTTATGTATGGTAAAAAGCTTTTATACACTAAGACCTGGTCCACACTGTCAAACTTTCGTTGAGAAACTTTTGATTTTGTGTATGAGATAAAGAGATGGCTGATATTTCTTTCTCTTTCTCACACATACAAAATTTAAAAGTTTCCCAAAAAAAAGTTTCCCTGTATGAACCGGCACTAACACTTCTAAAGAAAATCTTACTAATACATATTTAGAGTTAGTTTTTTTTAACAGCTGAGTTAGGTTTTTTCCGGGAGAGTTTGCCTTCTACGGTAATATTCTATGCTGTGATAAATGGTTGCACAGTGGATTATTTTATTGATTTCCGCATCGAAAATGGTTATTGCAAATTTTGGATTTTTTATAAAAAAATATATTTTCGAAAAGCTGAGATAACATACTACACTAATATAGACAAAGTTTTTTAACACATCGCTTTTAAGTACAAGAAAATAAAGTTTGAAATTAGGCTTTTTACATTAGAATTTTAAAAGTATTTTGAAGCTCAAAGTTAAATGCATTTTTTATACTTTTTAATTAAAATTCAAGTATGTGTCATACATCTTTCAATAGGGGATATATACGAAATTAATTGACATTTTCTAGATTTTAATTATATCTTATCCGTGGTATATTGTATGCACGTAAAAATGCAGAATTTTTCAACATTAAATTCCTTTGGATTATGTATAACATAACATATTATAAATAATATATGTGAAATTCAGCTGCGATTAACGAAAAAACTTTAAAAAATCTAACTTAACCCAAAAATATTTTTTTTACAAAAATCTTTTGAGAAAAATGCCAATGTGTATGGATTCTATGAAAATTTTATATATTGCAACAAAAAAAAATAGTATATTTATAATGTAACGTCGAATTTCACTTTATTTCCTATATATTTTTATGCAATTTGCTGCCGATTTTCATATATACATATTTCCTCCTATTGACCGAAATATGGGCGTATCGTTGACCGATTATTGATTTTCAAATACATATACATACACTATCGTACAAAATAATGTGCAAAAGTACTCATGCTATATTCTTTCAGCGAAAAATCTGTTAAATGATTATTAAATAATGAAAATTTATTTAAATTCATTTAGTTAATATACAATAGGGTCTTAGTCCTACTATGACAAATTGGCTTTATAAAAGTGTAATTCTAGCTTATGCTTCAATAATCTGGTGGACTGCTTTAGACAAAAAGTGCAATATCAAACTACTACAGGGAGTTCAGCGTACATGTTGCTTGGGTATAAGTGGTGCCATGTGTACTACTTCAACCAAGGCTCTGGAAACGTTGCTAGATATTCCACCCATTGAAACATATTTAAACCTTTCCGTGGTTTTGTCGAATATATTCGACATTACAATAGACTATGTTTTAAGGCATTTTTTGAGTATAATTTTTAACTTTAGTTTTAATTTTCTTCTTTTAGATAAAACTTAAGACTTTATTATATTTATAATTGATATTTTGAATGATCTTCCATATTTTTAAAGTATTTTTAAATCAGGTTTTAAGAAATTATCACTAATGACTACTTTTGAAAAAGTGCTTTTTAACAACATATAAAAAACAGCTTCATTTAATGGTCCAAAAATAGTATTTTGCTAGATCGGACTATACGAATTTAAATTGTATTGTATTGTTATAAGTGTAAGAACACATTTTACAAAACAATATTTATAAAAAATATTGGTGGTACTTTTCGGTGACAGTTTTTCGAATGTTGAATATATTCGACATTTAACTTTGATGTCATATATTTCACTAGGGATAACTCTAATTTAATCAAGTAAGAGTGCTATATTCGGCTGTGCCGAATCTTATATGCCCTTCACCACAGTGTATTTAAAAAATATCAATTCTATAGAATTTTAATTTATTTAATTTTCTCGTTTATATAATTATTATGGCAATAGCAAAACGAACAACAACAACTCTAAACGAAATAAACACACAAAAAAACAAAATACACAAGGCAGTAAAACCAACAGACATCCAAACATGCGAAACGAAATACACAAAAAAAACAAAATACACAACGCAATGAAACCAACAGACATCCAAACATACGAAACTGAATGCACCAAGAAACAAAAACAATATACACAAAGCAATGAAATACACAGCCATCCAAACATATGAAACGAAATACTCAATGAATATGCAGTGTTGTTGTTGTTGCTTATATCAAAGCATGAAATTGTCTTTTTTATCAAATTTTCAGAAGTTGTCTTTATGGGGTCGGAAAATTATATTATAGAAATTGCAAACGGAATGACAAACTTGTATATACCCTTCTCACGAAGGTGAAGGGTATAAAAATATTATTTTTCCCGAATTCAGCATATTTAAATTATCTTAAATACAAGTTTTCAAGTTTTTTTCTCGACATAAATTATTTTTGACCCTGAAAGGGTTAAGATATGAGGCGGCGCTTACAGCCGAACGGCTCTTTACTTTAGGCGAACTGGCCAAAAGCGGTTATAGGACACGTCATCAATGTATAGTGGACACATTGGAAGGTTATACACAATCATCGGACGTGCCTGATCGTATACCAGACACAGAATATGTCGGAAACTTTGAAACGCTGATCCCAGATAGAATGCCTTGGTCAAACGGAAAATTAGAGCAAATACCATTAGGAATCCGTTGTTACACGGATGACTCTAAATTGGGGGACAAAGTGGGGCTGGGTTTCTATATTGAAGACCCAGAAACAGAAATATACCACCGTTTACCAAATCATAACACAAGCTTCCAGGCAGAAGTACGAGCAATAACGGAATGCGTAAATTGGATTAGAATAAATATGGCGCCCACAGCGCTTAATATATTTACCGACTGCCAGAAGGCAATTAGGGCGATATCAGATAGAACTAAATCTAAGACCGTATTGGATTGTAAGAAAGCTTTAACTAAATACTCTCCCAGAGGTAAGGTTCACATCATATGGGTACCACCCCACTCGGGAGTAGTCGGTAACGAAAGGGCGAATGTAATAGCTTTAAAGCGAAGGGAGCTCGAGGCAGTTAACCTGCAAAACCATTCGACGCAACAAAAGCTGAACTAAAAATATGGGTGAGAGAATCCCATAAGGCCTCTTGGAATAATGAAATAGTGGGTAGATCCACTAAGATCCTATGGGGTGACCCTGATGAGAGCAAGAGGAAAAATCTTCTCAAAATGAGCAAGTCTGAAGTTAGCATGATGGTACGTATTCTGAGTGGACACACAGGACTACGAGCACATCTATGCAAAATTGGACGTGCGGATTCAGACGAATGTAGAGCAAGGGTAGGAGCCTCTATACAATTAGCATGTTATTGAAAATAGCCAATATTAATCCACAATTTCTCATAGCCCTCATACAAGCATCTACCTAAATACCGCGTATACTCAAATAAATACATATGTTAATAATGCAACAATCTTGCTATATTTTTGCAACAGTTACTCTTTAAGTATAACGAATAACGAAACGGTGTGTAGAACTAAGATCTCTAATGGAAGCAAGAGTAGAAATCTACTCAATATGAGCAAGTCTGAGGTTAATATAATGGTACGTATTCTGAGTGGACACACAGGATTACGGGCACAGCTATACAAAATTAGACGTGTGGATTCAGACGAATGTAGAGCATGGAGAGGACAGTGAAACTCTGGAGCACTTTCTTTGCCACTGCCAGGCATTCGTCGAAGTTAGATCCAAGTATCTTGAAAGTGATAACATTCCTGACTAACACTGATTGGAAGATTCTTAGGAATTACGTTCAGAAAACTGAGTTTCTGAACACTGAAAAATAATTCTTTCAGTTTTTTTTTTTCATGATAAGGAGCGTACAACAGGCCCGATAGTGGCCTAGGTGTATTTCTTCGGATTTGATGTAATATACACCCTCCTATCGATCTACCTACCTAATATACAATGCTACAAAAATAACAATAAAACAAAATTATTGTACTTAAAATGTTTCTGTATAAAATTTAAAATTAAAGTAAATTCACTTTTTTGTCGGACATAATAAAGTGTAAATTTTATATATCATTGTTAAAATTTCTTGTATATCAAAATTCTTTTATCTATTTTGATTCTGATTTGAATATTTGGATCTACTTAAGCCATTTTGGCAATTTTTTTACCATTATTATTCCCAGTCGCCTTCCCCTCCCCTTGTTTTCCCGCATACGATTATTTTCAAAAGGAATCCAATTTTATTCACTATTTCATGGGAATTTTTTGATCAATTGTGGTCCAAAATTAATCTATTGGATTTAGGGCGGTACTCTGAACAGGACATTCCAATTTTCCGTTGTTTTTCCTACATTAATGTTTTTTGTTAACTTTATCAAGTACTTAAGCTTATTATCTTGCCGTGATATAAAGTTGCCCAAGTCCATTTCTAAGGCACTGATCTTTAGATTTGAGTGTAATATGCTCACTAGACCTTTCTTAATACATTCCCGTAGGTTCCCCACACCTAACGTTAAAAATTTAACACATACGAAGAGTCAACTGACCCATACCTTGAATCTTCCACCAACTTATTTTTTTTTTAAGTGAATTTACTTTAATTTTTGACGTTATACAGACAATTTTTAAGTACAATAATTTTGTTTTATTGTCATTTTTGTAGCATTGTATATTAACTACACGAATTTAAAAAATTTTCTATATTCAATAATCATTTAACAGATTTTTCGCTGATAGAATATAGTATTAGTACTTTTGCACTTTATTTTGTCCGATAGTGTAGGTGGATGCTCATGAAATTTGGCAAATAAATTTATATTTATGCATATATATTTTTAGATTTTCAAAGCGATACTAATATTTTAAGTGAATTTTAAATATTAAAGCATTTCTTAGAATGGTACTTTGTATGGGGACTATGGCCAATTTTATACCGACCGTTACGAAAATTACCAGTATTATTTAAACTTAAATAAAACGTAGTTGTGCCGATTTGTCTAGAGATAAAAATATATTTAACATAATTATTAACAAGCAAGGTCCGCTTGTATGGGTTATAGGTATAATGGTTCGGTAAATCGATTAGGGAAGTTAAAAAATTAGCTAAAATACAAATTCCCTCTTCAGTATATAGTAGTATATGGTAAGAACAGTACAAGTCCAGAATTGATTGTAAAAGTAGCATCTCGGGGGAGTTTTCCCGTTTTTCCTACCGAGCGTGTCCCCGGGTGGCGGATAGGAGGTGGTGATGGACCATCTGTCCTCCCCCAGTTTTAGTTTGAATTAAGCTGAGGGAGGGCAGATTGTCCACCACCTGGGAATATTATATTCCCCGCGGACCAAAAACTGGAAAAAAACAACATGGAAAATAAAAATAAAAAGATGAACGTTACGGTGCAGGGCGAGTCACGTGGCGTCGTCATCCTGCAATCGTGAGCAAAATACTACTACGGAGGTGGGTGCCTTGGTCTCCGTGGCGGACAATGCGTCAAGTGTACAGCATGCCATTAGCAAAAACATAGGGGTGAAAGAGAAGGATGTACTCGGAGAGAGCTCTAAGCTACCTCAGCCTTTAAATATAGGTGAGGGTTCCGACTCTGAATCCTCAGAAGTTAATAACAACACCATTATAGCAAATCCAAAAAAGGATGAAGTAGGGCAAATGGTGAAACAGGTGAATGATAGCATAGCTAATCTACCTATTACTAAGAAAAGACTATCTGGAGCACAGAGGAGGAAGCTAAAGAGGATCAGGTCTCCCGAAGAGTTGACAACAGAGAATAAACCTAGGAAGAAAAAGAGCTCCCCGTCTTCTAATACACAGTCGAAGCCAAGCCATACTTCACTCAAAGGAACCTCAAGTCAGAATCCTGAGAGTAAGGGTGACAACGCCAAGATAGATATCCCGAAGACGACCACGTCGGCGACATCAACCTCGAAGGTAAGGGTATCTCAAAAGAAGCCCCGAAAAGCGAGGAAAGATAGGCTAGACAGTGGAAAAGGAAAAGAGCCGCCATCTTACGCCAAAGTTGCCAAAAGAAGACACCGGGACGATCTCTGTTATGCAGTTTACGATGCCGGTAATCCGACAGGCAAAACTCCAGTAGACCAACAGAGTAAGGTAGAAGATCTGGTGAACAATAAGATAGTGGACCACGCAATCGCTTCAAAGGGCCAACAACCAATAGAGAGCGTGAGCTGCGAGTTCCGAATGGGCGTGATGTGGTTGAGGTTGGAATCTCACCAATGTGTGAGCACCCTAAAGAACTTGGTGGAGCGAGCTTCCAGTGCTCTTAAAGTCCACTGTCTACTTAAAAGGATGGGGCAGTAAACTGGCTAATGAACGTATACTGGAAATTCTTGGTGGTCAAAATGCTGAGCTGGCCGTGGAAAAATGGGACGTCTTTTACAGGAAAGAAGAACCTGAGGGAACTTTATTTGTAATAGGTATCGACCAGAAATCTATGGCTAGTCTTGCCAAGAATAAAGGTAGGCTTACTTCGCCTCTAAAGCTGTCATATTCAAAATTGGGAAGGTGCCGATTGGAAGGGCTGTTACAACAAGCCTCGAAAAGGACACTAAAATACTTAAGACCACAGCATCAGTAGCAACTACTGATAACGTTAAGGAGTCAAATCCTAAAAGCGAGGAAGATACCACTAACTCGCCAAAAGAAGGTGCAGCTGCCCTTTCCAAATTGGGGAGGTGCCGATTGAAATGGATGTCAAAACCGGCCCCGATAAGGACACTAAAACACCTAAGACGGTACCCAAAGCATCATTAGCAAGTACTGGTAATTTTGAGGAGCCAAATCCTAAAACCGAGGAGGAAATCACTCACTCGCCAGAAGACAGAACAGCAGTGCTGTCCAAAATTGGGAAAGTGTCGATTAAAAAGACCGCTGTTCCTATGCCTGATAAGGACACCGCAGTGCCATCAATGGTACCCACTGCATCAATAACCACTTCAGGTTACCCGGAGGAGTCAAATCCAACGAGCGGGGATGTGATCACTAGCTCACTGGAAGACAGTTTAATGGATGACTATGATTGAGGTTATCCAAATAAACCTCCATCGGAGCGACACGGCTACCAACGCTCTGATGGCTAAAATTAACACAGGTAAGATACATACAGCTTTAATCCAGGAACCTTGGACGATTCGCAACAAGGTTTCAGGATTAAATTACGTAAATTTCCAACAACGCTGATACAGGGTCTCGGCCGAGAACATGTATCTTATGTCACAAGAATTTATGTTTTCTCCTCTCAACAGGATTATCCACATCAGATGCAACGGTACTGAAGCAAGGTCGTGGCAACATATACCTTGCATCTGTTTACCTGCCTTTCGATTCTCCGACACTACCACCAACGTCGGAGCTGATGAAACTGGTCGAAGAGGCACAAAGGCAAAATAAGAAAATTGTAATAGGTTGTGATGCCAACTCCCACCATGTAGCTTGGGGTAGTACAAACACCAATCGCAGGAGACAAGCCCTTATGGATTTCCCTAATACTAAAGACTTGATCACATCGAACTTAGGTAATAAAGCTACCTTCGGCAAAAGAATCAGAGAAGAAGTATTAGATATAACTATATGTTCAGAAGAGCTTATAAACGAAATTCAGGATTGGAGAATTTCGGACGAGCACTCCTTTTCTGACCATCGGTACATAAGATTCAAAATACTACGGCCGCTACCAAAGCCGATAAAGTTTCGCAATAAGTCTAAAACTAATTGGACAATGTTCGGTTCCTTACTAAAGAACCGTTTATGTCAGAATACTTTTCAATGTCGAAATAAAGAGGACATAGGCGCCAAAGTAGAAATGCTCACAAGTGCCTTGGTTGAATCATTCGAGGACAGCTGTATATAAAGCCAAACGAGACTCCTGGAAACTTTTCTGTGAACAGGTAGACAGCGTAAATGACGTATCGATGATAAAAAAATCCTATCCAAAACTAATGTCCAACCAGAATCTATGATCGATGATACGGGCAGGAGGCTGGAGGATATGGAGGAGACAATGAAACTCCTAATGGACTCTCATTTTCCACCCGGTATATCGAATAACATAGATGAACCGATATTGGAGGAAGGGGAGGCTAACACGGAAATTGTAATTACATCTGATATGGGTAAAGGGGCAATCAAGAGCTTCGCTCCCTATAAAGCTGCAGGGCCGGATGGCATTTTCCCGGCACTCTTACAGATGGAGGCGGGACTGGTTTCCGTACATCTGTCTCAGATATTCACTGCATGCTTGAAATTCAAATATACCCCCATTAAATGGCATGATGAAGGATCCAAATTACTTGTGTAGAAGAGCTGAGGAGGCTCTGAATACGGCCTTGAGCTGGGCTCAACCGAGAGGCCTCAATGTTAACCCGGCAAAAACGGAAATCTGTCTTTTCACAAGAAAGACAAAAATTTCTACGTACACTGAACCTTGCTTCCTGGGCAAGAAGATACCAGTGACAGACAAAGTTAAGTACTTAGTGTAATCCTCGACCGGAAATTAAAATGGAGACACCACATAGAGGATAGGATCAACAAGGCACATCGGTGCTGGGCGATATGTAGGAAAACTATAGGCATGTAATGGGGTCTTAGTCCTACTATGACAAATTGCCTTTATGAAAGTGTAATTAGAGCAATTCCAGCTTATGTTTCAATAATCTGGTGGACTGCTTTAGACAAAAAGTGCAATATCAAATGCAATACTACTTCAACCAAGGCTCTGGAAACGTTGCTAGATATTCCACCCATTGAAACATATTTAAGATATGAGGTGGCGCTTACAGCCGAACGGCTCTTTACTTTAGGCGAACTGGCCAAAAGCGGTTATAGGACACGTCATCAATATATAGTGGACACATTGGAAGGTTATACACAATCATCGGACGTGCCTGATCGTATACCAGACACAGAATATGTCGGAAACTTTGAAACGCTGATCCCAGATAGAATGTCTTGGTCAAGCGGAACATTAGAGCAAATACCATTAGGAATCCGTTGCTACACGGATGGCTCTAAATTAGGGGACAAAGTGGGCCTGGGGTTCTATATTGAAGACCCAGAAACAGAAATATACCACCGTTTACCAAATCATAACACAAGCTTCCAGGCAGAAGTACGAGCAATAACGGAATGCGTAAATTGGATTAGAATAAATATGGCGCCCACAGCGCTTAATATATTTACCGACAGCCAGAAGGCAATTAGGGCGATATCAGATAGAACTAAATCTAAGACCGTATTGGATTGTAAGAAAGCTTTAACTGAATACTCTCCCAGAGGTAAGGTTCACATCATATGGGTACCAGCCCACTCGGGAGTAGTCGGTAACGAAAGGGCGAATGTAATAGCTTTAAAGGGAAGGGAGCTCGAGGCAGTTAACCTGACAAACGCAAAACCATTCGACGCAACAAAAGCTGAACTAAAAATATGGGTGAGAGAATCCCGTAAGGCCTCTTGGAATAATGAAACAGTGGGTAGATCCACGAAGATCCTATGGGGTGACCCTGATGAGAGCAAGAGGAAAAATCTCCTCAAAATGAGCAAGTCTGAAGTTAGTATGATGGTACGTATTCTGAGTGGACACACAGGACTACGAGCACATCTATGCAAAATAATTGGACGTGCGGATTCAGACGTATGTAGAGCATGTGGAGAGGACAGTGAAACTCTGGAGCACTCTCTTTGCCACTGCCAGGCATTCGTCGAAATTAGATCCAAGTATCTTGGAAGTGATGTTATTCCGGAAATAACATTCCTGACTAACACTGATTGGAAGATTCTTAGGAATTACGTTCAGGAAACTGAGTTTCTGAACACTGAAAAATAATTCATTCAGTTTTTTTTTTCATGATAAGGAGCGCACAACAGGCCCGATAGTGGCCTAGGTGTATTTCTTCGGATATGATGTAGTATACATCCTCCTATCGACCTACCTACCTAAAAGATCTTATCCATTGAATAAAATTATAAAAACTTGGTTTTAACAGCCTAAGCACGAATATTATGAAACTCATTAATATGACGGGAAAAAGTCTTG
Source organism: Lucilia sericata (assembly GCF_015586225.1). Lineage (NCBI taxonomy): Eukaryota > Metazoa > Arthropoda > Insecta > Diptera > Calliphoridae > Lucilia > Lucilia sericata. Next base: position 78,327 of record NW_023994698.1, on the reverse strand, counting down.
TAAATACATGTCTAGATTTTAAAAAATATATATATAGAAACAAGGAAGTTATTGATTTTTGATATGAAAATGTCATATTTTATCCACTGTGTGTTGTCAAATCTTACAGCGATGTCAGTAAAACGTCGAAAACGTCTAACAACCTGTGAACTTGCAATTTTACTTTTGCAACTTTGTCAAAAAAAAAAAAAAAAAAAAAAAAAAACATTACCATCTCTAACAGTCCTTACTACGATCCCATTTCAACCCTGTTAATGATTGTTCATAAAAGTTTTCTTGGGGAAAGGGAGAGAGAATAAGATTTTTTTAAAGAAACGTTTTTTTTTACGACTTCGGGTTTTTTTGCTTTTGAAGAAGGAGGAGGTTGATTTTGAGATCACGAAAGAAAAGGAATTACATAATTGTGATTAATTTATTTAAAGAAAAAATTTATGAAACTTATTGGTGAACAAGGATTAAAAACGAAGTATATGAATATATACTTATATATATATATATATATATATATATATATATATATATATATATATATATATATATATATATATATATATATATAGTATGTTTGTAAAAGAAAATAAAAACTGAGAATAAACAAAACAAAATCTTTATAAAATAAACCCTTAAGTAATGAAAAAGAAATAATTATACCAAAATTAATGAAAATACAACTTAACTAAAACATAATTAAAACAAAACTTAAATAAAAGAAAAAATACTTAAGTAACTTAAATAAAAGTAAGAACAAAAAAAAAAAAAGAAACCAAAATAATAAAAAAAAAATGTGTACTGAAAAATAAGAAAAATGCATTAAAATAAAAAAATAAAGAAAAACAAGTTAGAGTGCTATATTCGGCTATGCCGAATCTTAAATACGCTCTACCAGCAAGCTACTTTTTATTAAAACCCATTTAACTATCTAATTTTTAGATACCTTGGCAATTTTTTTTCCGTATTGAGGGTACTAACTAATTTTAATTACGTCGAGAAAAATGTGTATTAATAGGCCAGTTTGAAAACATTTCAATATAATGATTTATCTGTACACAGAACTTACTCGTTTTGAATTTTATCCGGATATAATCATTTAATTACGAATTAATTGGTATTAAGTGATTTTCAGAAGTATACCTTATATGGAGCTAAGACAACCTATGGACCGATCCGGGAAAAAAATTCCGTAGAATGATTTATATATACAAAATACACATTTATGTCGAATTTTATCTTGATAACTTTGATTGTCAATGTGCATTTGAGTAATTTTCGGAAATGTTCCTTATATGGGAGGTGTGACCAATTATCGACCGATAAGGAAAAAATTTCGTATAATGATTTATATGCCAAAAAAATTCAAGTCGAATTTTACTACAATAGATTTATTAATTAATGAAATATGTGCGTTTAGGTGATTTTCGGAAGTGGACTTTATATGTATAGGAGCTATGATCTTACACAAAACATATTTGTGTCGAATTTTATCAAGATATCTTTATTTGATAATAAAATATGTGTGTTTAAGTGATTTTTTTGAAGTGGACCTTATATAGGAGCTATTAACATATATGGACCAATCCGGAAAAAATTTGTTAGAATGATTTATATGCTCACAAAACATATTTAAGTCTAAAGTACGATAGCTTTTTTATTCAAAGAAATATATGCGTTTAAGTGATTTTTGTAAGTGGACTTTATATGGAAGCCTATCCGGAAAAAATTTCGTAGGGTGATTCATAGAAAGACAAAACATATTTGTGTCGAATTTTATCAACATAACTTTATTTGACAATGAAATATGTGTTTATAAGTTATTTTCGGAAGTGTACCTTATATGGGAGCTATGACCACTAATGGACCAATCCGGGAAAAAAGTGCTAGAATGATTTATATGTACACAAAACATATTTGTGTCGAATTTTATCCCGATAGCTTTATAATTCAATGAAATATATGCGTTTAAGTGATTTTTGGAAGTGGACCTTATATGGGAGCTAAGACCAATTATGGGATTATCCGGAAAAAATTTCGTAGAGTGACTCATATAAAGACAAAACATATTTATGTCGAATTTTATCAGGATAGCTTTATTTGACAATGAAATATGTGTTTATAAGTGATTTTCGGAAATGGGCCTTATATGGGAGCTATGACCAATAATGGACCGATCCGTAAAAAGATTTGTAGAATGATTTGTATGTATACAAAACATATTTGTGTCGAATTTTATCTCGATAGCTTTATAATTCAATGAAATATATGAGTTTAAGTGTTTTTCCGAAGTGGACTTTATATGGGAGCTATGACCAATTATGAGCCTATCCGGAAAAAATTTCGTAGAGTGATTCATATATAGACTAAACATATTTGTGTCGAATTTTATCAAGATATCTTTATTTGACAATGAAATATGTGCTTTTAAATGATTTTCGGAAGTGGGCCTTATATGGGAGCTATGACCAATAATGGACCGATGCGTTAAAAAATTTGGTAGAATGATTTTTATGTACACAAAACATATTTAACTCGAATTTTATCACAATAACTTTATTCATCAATGAAATATGTGCGCTTAGGTGATTTTCGGAAGAGGACCTTATATGGGAGCTATGACCAATTGTGGACCGACTGAGTTCTGCGTTGAAAGTATGATTTCTGTTTATATTATATTTGCATGTACAAAATATTGTATGGATAGCGATATATTTGAGGGAGTTATTAACGAAAAACTAATTTCCGGGAATATATACCTTTGTATGGGGGCTATAGGAAATATTGGATCGATTGTAAAGATTTTAAACATAATTGATCACTGCCCTGAAAAAATAATGTGTGACAAAATTCATCGAAATATCTTTGGTAGTTTCTGAGAAAACTTCAAAAGAATTATGAAAAAAACGTAATTTTTTTCGAGGTAGTCTGAAATTTTTACTCATAACTTTTTACGTTGTGAACCGATTTTGCTGATTTTCAATACCAAACTGCTTAGGATAATAATAAATATTTTGGATGAATTTGCTTAGTTTTAACGTGAGCGTGTTTTACACAGACAGACAGACAGACGGACAGACGGACATAGCTAAATCGACTCAGAATTTCATAAGGACCCAGAATATATATACTTTGTTTGGTCTTAGATGAATATTTCTTGGTGTTACACACGAAACGACAAACTTATATACCCTCTATCACCACTGATGGTGGTGGAGGGTATAAAAATAAGACAACAATTCTAATATTAAAATAAAAGTCCAGAAAAATACAGAAGTTCGTGTAATTGGTGATAAGGAATTAGGATCGTTACTGTGCCAACAATATCAAATAATTGAAACAACAAAAAGGGAGTAAAAGAAAAAGACGCAAAAAAAAGAAGAAGTATATATAAAAAAAGAATTAAAGTTTTTTTTGTTAGAATATAAGAAATGAATAATTATAACTATTAAAAAAATGTAAAAAAAATATAAGAAATAGAGAAAAAATTAAATAATTATATTATACATATGTCTATATATATGTAAATAGATATACATATAAAAATTGTTTATAATATTTAATAAAAAAAAATGTAACATAAAAGAGAAATAGTGAAATTAATTGTAAAGAATAGTATAACCAAAACAAAGAATATAAGAGTTCTGTCAATTTTTTTTTTTACTTTTATTTTATCTCTGTTTTGAGTTATACTTCTCTATCTAATGTCATCAATTTATAATGTTTTATTTTTATTTTTTTTGATAAGAAGAAGAAGAAGTAAATATTATTTTGTTGTTATTTTTTTTTAGTTTTTAAATCAGTATTGCATAAACATTTAACATGAATATATATAATTGAAACAAAATAAATACATATATAATTAAGTAAAAAGACAATATATGTATACATAAAAATAAAAATACTTATACGTTAGGTTAGGTTACGTGGGTTGCTCGCTAGCAAGCGAGTTCACTCGGAGGCCTTATGGCCCACTGTGATACCCTTAGAATTACCATTCCCTAGCGATGAGAGAATGGTTACCCTCCCTAATTTCGTTGACTACTTGGTTCGTTCGGTCTCCATGTAATCCAGCCGGTGCTTTTAATAAAACCGATCATGTTTATCAGTGACGCATCTCTGAGACAGTCTAGATCATGAAAAAGAGCTCTACCCAGATGGAGTAGTCTTGTAAGGCTTATTCCGACTTAATAACATTGGAGTTAAGAGCCTTGATTGATGCAAGGCTGTCCAAGTATATATGTATAGTCGAATTTTCGAGATTTAGTTCCCGGATTCTTCTCGCGGCAGTATAGATGGCATATATCTCTGCCTGAAGGACCGTGCAGGTGTCAGGTAGTCGAAGAGACAGTAGAAGATTTAGTTTATCGGAGAAGATTCCCGATCCCGTGCCTCTTTCTGTCTTTGAGCCATCTGTGTAGATTGAGATCACGTCATCCCTTAGGACAGTATTCGCGGCCCAATCATCCCTTGTCGGTATTTTGGTCTTGAATGACCTATTAAAATTCAGTGTAGATACATCCAGTGCACAATGTATGGTTTAAGACCCCATCTTTTCCCAAAGGTTTTCTTACATATATAGAAGGCACATAATGCCTTCTTCATTCGACTCTCAGCATTACGTTTCCACGTGAGTTTAGAGTCTAGGATTACGCCAAGATATTTGGCTTCGCTTGAGCTGTTCAAAATGGTACCATCCAAACGCGGAGGTCTGAATTCTGGAATTTTGTACCTCCTGGTGAAAAGAACCAGTTCAGTTTTGGCCGGGTTGACACCCAGACCGTTTTCCTTGGCCCATGATAGTAGAACGCCGAGGGCTGATTCCATGAGTTCACTTATTGTGGGAAGAAACTTCCCTTGAATAAGGGAAGCATATACGACTACTTTGAAGCCCATCCTACTGAGTCTGAAAAGGATTTTATTCACGACAAGATTCCACAGGAGTGGAGAGATAACACCACCTTGTGGTGTGCCCCTTGTCACGACTTTCCTTGTCTTGCCAATACCGATATTAGAGTTAATGGCCCTACTCTTAAGCATGTTTTCTGTCCAGTTTTTTATCCGCTGATCGACACCTAGGTCACCCAGTGCATCGACTATTGCGGATATGTTCACGTTGTTAAACGCACCCTCAACGTCCAAGAAAGATACCATAACATATTCCTTTATGTCAAGTGCCTTCTCTATGGTTCCCATAAGTAGTTCCAGAGTGTCGGTGCTACTTTCAGTAAAGTTACCATCCGGTTTCATCAGGAATCCAGGCGTACCGGGGTCTTTGGATAGCACCTTACGTAGACGTGATGCCTCCGTGGTACTCTCCAGCTCCTCACAGAAACGCTTCCAGGATTCCTTCTTAGCCCTTCTAATTTCCCTCTTGAAAGTATTGAAGCTTTGACGATAGTCGTCCCAGCTTAACGGGTTCTGATCCCTCTTCGCTTTATTAAATAGTTTCCTACATTCTTTCCTTAGCTGCATTAGTTTAGGATTCCACCATGGTTGCCGGAATTTCCTAGGTACCTGCCGCATCCTACATGAAGCATAGTAGGCTTCCCTTAAAGTCCTGGATAGATAATCTTCTGAGTCGTCCAAGTCCTGCGTACCATGCAGTCCATCCGTTTCCGGAGGTGGTATGGTATCAATCAGATTACCGAATTTGACCCAGTCGGTTTTCCTAGGATTTCTAAAGGGGTTTTCCCTAGCCATCGTAAGCTGTATCGTAAAGATTATTCTGTGATGATCAGAGAATGAGCACTCGAGTGATACTCTCCAATCAAGAATTCTGACTGAGTCAGTGTTCCCTACCAAAGTAATATCAATGACCTGTTCCCTGATCCTATTGAAAAACGTTGGTCTATTACCCCTATTGCAAACACTAAGGTTAGTAGTTAGAAGGTATTGAAGTAAACACTCACCCCTGTCATTTATATCCGAGCTCCCCCACAGAGTATGATGGGCATTAGCATCACATCATATGACAAGATCATGGCCCCTTGTATCACACCATTCTATTAGTGTGCGTACGGCACGTGAGGGCGGATTGTCTTCGTCGTACGGTAGGTACGCAGATGATATAATTAGAGTTGGTAGCACCTGTCGCTCTAATGCAACTACCGTTAAATCACCAGAACTGTAATTAGATAGAAGGAAAACTTTAATGTCTTTCCTGACCAAAATACAGCTCCTTATTTTACCTTCAGGGATTGGAGAGAGGAGCACATAGTTTCGTGACCGGACGCCTCGAACTTTACTGGCTGCAAGCCAGGGTTCTTGGATTAAGGCGACGTGGATAACTTCCTTCTCCATAAAGCGCAGCAAGTCGTCCGTTGCTGCTTCGGAGTGGTGCAGATTAATCTGTACCACCCTCAGGCCGCTTGGACTCATCACTGCGTTTCTCTGCGGGCAAGATCAACCGAAGTTGGTTGAGCCCGTACTTTATGACGCCTTGAGAGGAACGAAGGAGTCGGAGGGATTCTGAACCAATTTTGATCCAGAGATCCTTACCTTCTCCATTGTCCCTCGTGCGTCCTCGTTCTATCGTCCAGTCATCAGTACCAAGTTCCTTATTCTGACGCTTGATTAGTGTTAGTATGGATTTGTCCTCCAGAATAGGAGGAGGAACCCACACTCTCATCGTCGTACGAAAAGGTACTTGGTCCAGTGGGACGATTTCAATCTTCGCGTTGGGCCAGGGTTCGCCAACTCCTCGGATGCAGTTTTTGAGAAAGCCTAGGGCTTTCTCATTACCGCATCCGATGATTTTGACACCCTTTGACCATTTGGCGCCATCGAACGCAGTAAAGGAGTCATCCTCACTGCGTGCGAGTTCGTCAACTAGTGCCCGCAAGATCTTCTCCTCCAGAAGTAGCCATCTGTCCGTAGTAATTTTCCCATCGGGATGACTACGGTCTATGATGGCTACTTGTAGCTCAGGTGCTGATGTTAAGCTAGTTGATGGTTTCAACCGCTTACCCTCAGACACCTGCGTTTCACCTGACCTTTGCCGCTTTATACTAGGCCTGCTTGCTGGACCTTTGGTGACCGTCGCCGTACCTCGAGAAGAGGAAGATGCAGACAGTCCCTTGGGTGTTGTGCTAGCAGACTTTGTCATGCCGCATTGGTCATCACCTCTCTTTGGTCCCGACGTGGCCTTCTTTGATGAAGATGGTTGTACGTTGAGATTCTCCGAGACGGTGATCGTGTTCGGTCCAGTGCTGGCATGGGGCACATGTTTAGATGTGGTCACATGCCTGCTCTGGTTTGGTTCTGTCTTAGTCGTGGCTGGCGTGGCGTGTTGGTAGTTTATACCTCTACCACAGGTGTGAAAAAAGACACTGCCGCTCCTCTGGAGTCAGACGCAGACCAGGATGCCGCTCAATATGAGTCAGACGCACCCTGGATTTTGTTACGACCAAAAACATTCAGACTGACAGAACCAGATTGTACCTTCCAGCCGCCCTTAACATAGGGAACAGACGCTAGAAGGTACGGTTATGTTGCCTAGGATGCTTAAGCATCTGCACCGTGCCCGAAGACTCAAGGTGACTACCCGCAGCAGAGGAGAATACTTATACGTATGTATATATATTATTCCTTTGTTTACAATTTCTTTGAACACAAATATTTTTTTCTTTCTGATCTTGAATCAAATATCATGTTAGAGTAAATTTTTAATTAGTTGATGCAAGGTGTTGTATATGTAGGGTGCTATGGGTAGGTTCAGAGACTGTATTGACAAAATGAAGTTGGACTAACGTAAAAATGACCATATATAAGTTATTTTGGGTATTGCTATACAAACTAGAGCCATAGGCAATACGATGGCTGTGTATTATTTGAATAGCAGAAGGGGTGGGAGGCTCAGGTCATTAGACATAGGGACATTAGGACGTAATGAAATTAAAAGATCGTAAAAAAAAGATTCATAATTTTTTTATTATTATTTTTTTTTTTTGACACGAAGAATTTTATGTTTGTGGTTGTATATGTTTTGATAGTGATAAGAATTCACGACATTACGACGAGTAGCCGGAAAAAGAAAAAAAAAACCACCGTGTCACATTTCAACTTTTCAAAACATACCTAGTTTTGTCATAAAAAAGCAACCATGACATATGGCGCCCAACGAAGGATACCTTACTTTTAGCTTAAAGTACGTGAGATCTCTTTATTTTATTTAGGACTTGAAAAGGGGGCTAGTGAAATCCTGTAAGTGTGGCTTACAATGGTCTTTTTAAGTGATCATTAGCAATTAGATTTTTGTTTTTTTTTTGGGACTTCTTTTGTTGTAGACTAGGATGTCCTCTACGTAAGGGTGAGCCTTTAATAGAGTGAGTCTTACTCTAAACTATAAAAGGGGGGGTTAAAACTAGTAGCCTTGACCATCTCTTGTTTTTAGGGATCGCATGAAGTATTGGTTTTATATATTACTTAGACAGGGGGTTTATACGTTTTCTGAACTACGGTTTAGCGAATTTAACTTACGATACAACACCTTAAAGCATCAACAACATATTATTTTTTATATATTTTTTATTAAATATATCATTTTTTAACGGTTTTTGGCGGTTAGTGGGAATAGTTATATTTAGTGTATTGTACTACATGTAGAGTGAATGGATAAAGAGACAGATATTCCCAGTAAGTAGTTATTTCCTGATAATAGGCGAATTACTCGTAGTGTGAATCGGGCAATAGAAAGCCAAGTTGTCGGTTCTATTTTAACACAAATAGATACAGGTATTGAGCGTCCAGTAGATTTTGTACCAACGGATTATTTCAATAGGTGTGCTAATCTTATTTTCGGAAGGTCTAGGGAGCTTGAAACTGTGCCGTCAGTGAGAGTAACTTAGTCAACTCATGGCAATGATATTTCAACAAACTCAAATGATGAATAATTGTATGAATGAAATTAAACAAATGAGAGGAGAAGTCGCCTCACTTAGTCATCGTGTGTCAGAAGTAGAGTGTTCTACAAATGCCAGCTCTATAGCTGGACCAGGACTAAGTTCAACCCCGGATAAAGAAGTAGTGAATGATAAGAATCAAACAATAGAAAACAACGTGGCGAACAGACAAGGATTGGAACTTCCACAACCACCTAGTTATACAGTGATAGACAATCGTTTGTACGCATATCATTTTTTATAAATATTCTTTTGGCATTTCTTATACAACAATTTTTTTTTCAAATTCATGCTGTTTATATACACTAAAGAGAGAGTAAATCAGAATGGGTGCCGTTAGGCTTGTAACTGTTTCTAAAAGAAAAAAACACTTGTCGCTTTAAAAAACCAACATAATTCAGTAAGACAATCGTTTGTGCGCAGTAACAAATAAGATTAAATTGTCAGTGCCAAAGTTTATTCGAGGGCATTTTTATCAAAAATAAGGCGAAATAAATTGTATTAAATTTAATTAGTACAGAAAAATTAATTTCTATTGACATTTTTATAAGAAATGGGCTCAGCAAAACGTTTAAATGAAACGGAGAAGAATTTAATTGATACGTTGAAAAAAAAAGGTTATTCCAACCGGGAAATTGCTCGTATTATAAATCGTTCCGAGGGTGTAATCAGGAATTACCTCAAAAAAGGCTAGAAATATGGAATAAAATATAAAACTAAAGGAAATACCAAACTATCGTTGCGCCAAAGAGGTAAAATACGACATGAAGCTTTAAAAAATCACCATTCCTGTAGGGAAATTAAGGAAAAGCTGCAACTACCAGTAACACTCGAACGATAGCACGAGTTTTAAATGCGACTCCTTCCATAAAATGGTCAAAACTCAAGTCAAAGCCTCGCCTATCTTCACTGCATAAGGAACGTCGTCTGGAGTTTGCAAAAGGCCACATGTCTTGGAAGGAGGAGTGGAAACAAATAATTTTTTCTGATGAAAACAGTTTAACCTGGACGGTCCTGACTGCTACAGCTGTTATTGGCACGATTTAAACCAACGCAATGTTGTTAGATCGAAGAGGAATATTGGTGGAGGAAGTCTTATGGTGTGGGGAGCTTTCTCCTACGATTTCAAGCTTCCCATTTGAATTCTGAAATGTACACAGAACTGTTAGAAGACGTCCTGTTAACACAGTTGGATGAATATACTGATAAGGATTATGTATTTCAGCAGGATAATGCCGCAATACATGTATCTAGGCACAGGTTTTCTGAAAAAAATATAGAGGTAATGAGATGGCCGGCTTGCAGTCCTGATTGCAATCCAATGGAAAACCTATGGGGCATTCTTGCATCTAAGGTTTATGAAAAAGGAAGGCAATTTACATCTGTGAATGAGTTAAGATATACCATAAAGGAATGTTGGCAGGATAATCGTATACAAACCATTCAAAATTTGGTGGACTCGATGTCAAACAGGATGTATTCAGTCATATTAAATAAAGGTGGCCATACCAAATACTAATTTTAATTTTTTTTCTTAATTTTGTAATGAATTTGTTAGTTTTTTTTAACATGCGTACAAATGAATGTCTAGTCATATTTATAGTATTTTATAAAAAAATATTAGAAAAGTGAATTTTTTTTTTTAATTTTTTATTTTTAAATTTGAACTATGAAAAAAAATAAATAGAATAGTAAAAAAATATAATTACAAAACCTCTTCATTCTTTCAATAAACGAAAAAAATATGTTGCGTACAAACGAATGTCTACCACTGTAGCATTCGAACTCACAAGTAAAAGAAATGATTCCGACAATATAGATCGCAATCCACGTCCAAGTGTCTCTTACAAACAAAAGGAAATAGAATCAAGAAACACAATTGACCTTGATAAGTGGCATGTAAAATTCGATGGTAGTGGACGAGATATGACAGTGGAATGTTTTATATTTCGTATTGAAAAGATGAGAGAACAATATAATATTCCGTTCTACCAATTGTTTAGCGATTTTCATTGTTTAGTTACAGGCATTGCTGCGAAATGGTACTGGCAAGTTTTGGAAGATAACGCAGAGGATGTTGATTTTGGATATTTTGGACTTAAAAAAGAGTTTTTGAATCACTTTAAATCGGCAGACACAGATTACGAAATAATACGTGAGAAATGACAACCAGGACAGGGATTCGAAGAGTTTTACACTGAAATTCATAACTTAACATTCAGGTTACGTAAGAAAATACCCGAGGATGAACTAGTGTAAATAATTAGGGGAAACTTACGTAGTAATATTGCGAGTTTAATATTTTCTGCGTCTATAGATACCATAGCTGATCTCAAGAGAGAGTGTAAGCAAGCCGAGAAATTGATTAGGGAAGTTAGGCAAAGGCCGAGAAACATTAATGAATTAGTTAGGGTAGATAGTGACAGTTCAGTTGATTTGGAAGCATTTGGGCCAAATAGTAGGAATATGTTTCAAAGGGGTATTAGCGGTAATGATCGTAAAAAAACACAAGCGATAGGATCATATGATCCTGTTGCTCCGAATGGATCATATTCAGGGAATCAAGTGCGTAATGGTACTGTTGCTAGAAATTTTTGCATGTCTCCTTTTCATTTAAATTGCGGAATGCCGGTAGATTTTTATAGAAAGAACAAAGAAACAATTGAATCTGAGAACATGTGTAAATCAACATTTCATCATATGAAATGTTTTGCTTGTGGTAAGGATGATTCTTTATGCGTTTATAAAGCCGACTCTTTAAATGTAAAAGTGGCAGAGCTAACCGGGAGCTCTCGCCAGAACTCAGAAAACCCGGAAATGAACCAATAGCAATTTTGAAAAGAGTGAAAGCTGAGTGTAATCATAGCACTCAATTACAGTTGCCATTTAAGTCGTTACACCAGAGAAAAGTTGAATATGAGATAGCAAGAGCTAGAATTTTTAGAAAGGAAATTGGATCATTAAGTGGAAAGTATAAGAAGATTGTAAAGTTGAGGAATAGAATTTTAAAAATAAAAAGGGCAAAGAAATTGGCAATAGAGACAGTGGTAAAGGTTCAGGATCGTTATTTTGCTAAAACTTTAGTTGCTGGAAAGGAGGTCACGGCGTTATTGGATTCGGGAGCGGGAGCGTGTTGCATTGGTAAAAATGCACATAAATTTTTGAAGGAATATCCAGTTGTAAATTTGAAGTATGAAAGTGTGAAAACTGCTAGTGGCGGTAAAGTCCCAGTTATGGGGATAGCAACGTTACCAGTAGTGTGGAATGGAATTACCAAGGATATAGATTTTCTTGTGGTACCAGATTTACAACAAGAGTTTTACTTTGTGATAGACTTCTGGAAAGTGTTTGGGTTGCCAGTTGCTGGAGAAGTAAGGCCTTGTATATCTGAAATGGTCACAGAAACTATCGAAGATGATGATAAATAACATAAACTTAATTGTCTTCAAGAAGAACAACTTGCGAGAGTTAAGTCCATGTTTCCATCTTTTAGTGTGTTAGGACTAGGTAGAACTTCTTTAGAAGAACATTTTATCGAAATGACCAACGGAGATATTCCGATTAAACAGAGACATTATCCGGTATCACCAGTTATTCAAGAGCTATTATATAAGGAACTGGATCGGATGATAAGTCTCGGTGTTATTGAGGAAAGCAACAGCAGTTGGAGTTCACCGGTTACCTTGGTGAGAAAGGAGGCGAAAGTCAGTCTTTGTCTAGATGCCCGCAAGGTGAATATGCGAACAATTAAGGATGCATATCCGCTTCCTCATATTGAGGGTATTATAAGCAGATTACAGGACACTAAATATATATCTGTCATTGACTTGAATGATGCATTCTGGCAGATTCCACTAGAAAGAAAGTCGAGAGAAAAGACAGCTTTCACAGTCCCTGGGCGGCCGTTATATCAGTTTACGGTCATGCCCTTCGGGCTGTGTAATGCCGCCCAGATAATGTGTCGCTTAATGGATAAGGCAATCCCAGCTGCGTTGCGAAATAATGTGTTTGTTTATCTCGACGATCTTCTAGTGGTTTCTGCCAGTTTTGACGAACACATGGACCTTCTAGTTAAAGTGGCTCAAAATTTACGTAGCGCTGGTCTTACGATCAATGTTGAAAAAAGTAAGTTTTGTCATAAAGAGGTCAGGTATTTAGGCTTTGTCGTCGGTAATGGGTGTATTAGAACTGATGACTCAAATGTAGAAGCAGTTAGAAATTTCCCCATTCCAAAAACACCGAAACAATTGAGACGTTTTCTAGGTATGTGTGGGTGGTACCGCAGATTTATTCGGGATTGTGCGAGTATAGAATGTTGTGCCGGATACCCTTTCGCGTGCTTACATGGAAGAGATAGTTAAAAATCATCGTTTGCTTGATATTGATCTAAATAGTCCACATTTTGATTCAGTTGAGTATAGCAAACTTAGAAATAATATATTGGAAGAGAAGGTTAAAACTCCAGATTTATGTGTTTCAGATAATTATATTTATAAAAGAACAGCGTTTGCAAGTGGAGATGCATTGGATGAGGACAAGGCTTGGAAACTTTTGGTTCCACAAGAACTGCAGGGTGAATTAGTGTATGCTGCACATTTCTCTCCATCATCAGGTCATGGAGGTATACATAAAACCTTATCAAGGCTAAGAAAACGTTATTATTGGCCCAGTATAGTGTCTGATGTCCAGAAAATTGTAAAGTCATGTGATATCTACCACGCTAATAAAACGACTAATGCTTTTAAAAGACCACTAATGGGCAAGCAAATAATTACGGAGAGACCTTTTCAAAGGATGTACATCGATTTTATGGGCCCTTATCCACGATCATCAAATGGAAACACTGTTATATTAGTCTGTCTTGATCATTTCAGCAAATTTGTTTTTCTCGAGCCAATGCGTGCAGCAACAGCAGTAAATGTTGTGAAATTTTTAGAAACCCGAGTCTTTCATGTGTTCGGAGTGCCGGAATGTATTCATTCTGACAATGGAAGGCAATTCGTTTCGGAGTTATTCCGTGAATTTGTTAACAAATACGGTATAAAGCATGAACTGCTCTATATGCTCCGCAGTCTAATGCGGCAGAACGAGTTAACAGATCTGTTCTGCAAATGATTAGATCATTTGTAGGAACTGATCAGCGTAATTGGGATCAGAAATTGAGCGATGTTGCATTTGCACTTAGGAGTACTACTCACAGTTCGATAGAGATGTCTCCTTACTATGCTGTTTTCGGAGTGAATATGGTGCAACATGCGTCGGCATATGAGGTTTTACGTGAAATTGGATGTGTGAAAGATGTTGATCTGACTTTGAATATAACTTCTGATAAATTACAGCTAATCAGAGATAAAGTTTTTAGGAATTTGGAAAAAAAAAACGCTCAGCTCGAAATTACAACACAAGGGCTGGGGAGGTGAAATGCAAAGAAGGGCAGTATGTATATCGGAGAAATTTTAAACTAAGCAATAAGCTCCAGAGTTACAACTCCAAAATTGCACCCACACATATCAAATGTATTGTTTCAAAAGTACTTGGAAACTCTTTATATGAGCTGGTGGGAATGGACGGAAAATGTAAAGGCGTCTTTCATGGACAAGATATATTTACAGTTTGAACATAATTCGCCCGGCTAAGTGGGTCGATGCCACACGTCTGACAAGGATACCATTACATAGTATTTTAGTGTCTTATATATTCGAATCTGATACAGAAATTTTGTTTGATTTTTTTTTTGTTTAAGTTTCTATTACGCACTCGTTCCATACCTCAAATCGGTATCGACGGTTGCGAGCCTGTTACGGTAACGAATATTGATAATCTACCATCTCTAACAGTCCTTACTACGATCCCATTTCAACCCTGTTAATGATTGTTCATAAAAGTTTTTTTGGGGAAAGGGAGAGAGAATAAGATTTTTTTTTTTTTTTGAGAAGACACGTTTTTTTTGACGACTTCGGGTTTTTTTGCTTTTGAAGAAGGAGGAGGTTGATTTTGAGATCACGAAAGAAAAGGAATTACATAATTGTGATTAATTTATTTAAAGAAAAAATTTATGAAACTTATTGGTGAACAAGGATTAAAAACGAAGTATACTTATATATATATGTTTGTAAAAGAAAATAAAAACTGAGAATAAACAAAATCTTTATAAAATAAACCCTTAAGTAATGAAAAAGAAATAATTATACCAAATTTAATGAAAATTCAACTTAACTAAAACATAATTAAAACAAATCTTAAATAAAAGAAAAAAATACTTAAGTAACTTAAATAAAAGTAAGAACAAAAAAAAAAGAAAACCAAAATAATAAAAAAAAAGAAATAAAAAAAATATGTACTGAAAAATAAGAAAAATGCATTAAAATAAAAAAATAAAGAAAAAAAAGTAAGACAACAATTCTAATATTAAAATAAAAGTCCAGAAAAATACAGAAGTTTGTGTAATTGGTGATAAGGAATTAGGATCGTTACTGTGCCAACAATATCAAATAATTGAAACAACAAAAAGGGAGTAAAAGAAAAAGACGCAAAAAAAAAGAAGTATATATAAAAAAAGAATTAAAGATTTTTTTGTTAGAATATAAGAAATGAATAATTATAACTATTAAAAAAAATGTAAAAAAATATAAGAAATAGAGAAAAAATTAAATAATTATATTATACATATGTCTATATATATGTAAATAGATATACATATAAAAATTGTTTATAATATTTAATAAAAAAATGTAACATAAAAGAGAAATACTGAAATTAATTGTAAAGAATAGTATAACCAAAACAAAGAATATTCAAAAACAAAATACTTAAGTATAAGAGTTCTGTCAATTTTTTTTTTTTTACTTTTATTTGATCTCTGTTTTGAGTTATACTTCTCTATCTAATGTCATCAACTTATAATGTTTTATTTTTATTTATTTTTTTTTTGATAAGAAGAAGAAGTAAATATTATTTTGTTGTTATTTTTTTTTAGTTTTTAAATCAGTATTGAATAAAAATTTAACATGAATATATATAATTGAAACAAAATAAATACATATATAATTAAGTGAAAAGACAATATATGTATACATAAAAATAAAAATACTTATAAGTATGTATATATATTATTCCTTTGTTTACAATTGCTTTGAACACAAATATTTTTTTTCTTTCTGATCTTGAATCAAGTATCATGTTAGAGTAAATTTTTAATTAGTTGATGCAAGATGTTGTATATGTAGGGTGCTATGGGTAGGTTCAGAGACTGTATTGACAAAATGAACTTGGACTAACGTAAAAATTACCATATATAAGTTATTTTGGGTATTGCTATACAAACTAGAGCCGTAGGCAATACAATGGCTGTGTATTATTTGAATAGCAGAAGGGGTGGGAGGCTCAGGTCATTAGACATAGGGACATTAGGACGTAATGAAATTAAAAGATCGCAGGTATCATAATTCATAACTTTTTTATTATTTTTTTTTTTTTTACACGAAGAATTTTATGTTGGTGGTTGTGTATGTTTTGATAGTGATAAGAATTCACGAAAATACGACGAGGAGCCGGAAAAAAAAACACCGTGTCACATTTCAACTTTTCAAAACATACCTAGTTTTGTCATAAAAAAGCAACCATAACAATAGCCGTAGCATCATACAGCATGGGTGATGACTTCTTAAGTTTTACTTTTTTAAATAAATTAGAACTTACCAAAGAAACATCAGCTCTGGTATCGGTTATAAATTGGATTATCGGCCGATATAAATAGTTTTTTGAATGAAATGTACATGGTTCTTTACATTGTTTAGCATTTTTGCCAAACTAGAAATGATACTGTTAGAATTTTCTTGATGTGGTATACTATTTATAAAGTAAAAAAAATGCCTCTAAACAAATAAAGCGTGATTCAATGTTATTCGAAGAGTATCCTTGCAGTTGTGGTATTTGCACTTTTGATGAGTATGAAAGTATTCCTGAAGAGGAGGTCCCAACATTATCATTTTGATTAACATATTGTGGTGCTTCAAGGAATTCGTCGTTATTGCCCATATTGTTAAAAATCAACTTAAATTATGTAAAACGATGTGTGTCCACAATTATTATTACTTACATAAGTAAATAAAAATACCAGATTTTGTATGCATTAATTTTTTTATTATTCAATTACATATTTACATTTTAATATTACGGATTTTTATTATGAAATAATTATTTTATTTATTTCGGTACATAAAACATCTTATCTGAACAATAAATATAGGAAGTGTAATTTAACTATGTTCCCGTACTAATTATGTACTCGTCTGGATTTCAAGTCGTTAAATTATATTTTGTTGTTTTATTTATTAATACATAATATGTAAATTTTCATAATCTCTCCAGATTTTCATAGTTGGAAATTTAAATATGTGACAATAGACAGTTTGTAACATAATCTAAACTCAATGAAACTGAATGTATCCGCAAGAGTTTACGTTTTGGGCAATAAGAGCATTTGTAGAAATTTAAATATATGTATATATGTATCTTTGGCTCATAGGTTTCCCGAATTCGATATTTATTATTAACTTTGACGTACCTTCTTAAAAAACAGATTTGGCGTGCTCTCAGCTATGCGTGTATAAAAGGGCTTTAATGTGTCAATTAACAAATATTCACACTTTCACATTTTATTCATATTTATAATTTTCCCCTATTTTTTCAAAATGGACGTCTTTGTAGTATTTTTTTTTTTACTCAAATATTGAAAAAAAATTTATTCTTGAAAAAAAAAATATTTTTTAATAGACATCCCACTCGCATCCCATTATGGGACAATAAAGCACTTCAAGGAAATTGTATAAGCTTTCTATTAAGCAAAAAACAAAAAAGGGTCCATTTAAAAAAAAAAATTAATTTAAAAAAATAAAAATTAATTTTAATTTTTTGGAAACAATGAAGAAATAACTATCTGAACTCCTTTGAACAATTTTTGCTAGGACCAGTAGATGAAAAGTTACACTCATTTGAATAAAACCCTGTATGACAAAATGTCCAATTTTGACCCTCTCCAAGTCCGGCAGTTCTTGACCGATAGATCTGAAAATTTGTGTCTGGCCTACTATCCAATTGTACTAACCTTGGTGCAATTTTCGTCAAAATCGATTTTTTGAGTTGGGTCACTTGACATGAAATTGCCTATATACATATGTACATATGAATATTAAAAATATTGTATAAGCGAACAGAAAGATTTTTACAGTCAGGATGCACTAAGTAAGGTGAAGTCGTCAAGGCAGCTGATTTTGATTTGTTTATTTAAAAAGTGTATGGGTTGTGTTAAAATAAATTTATTTATTTTTATGTTCATAAAAAGTTTTCAAGTTTATATTATATTCAGATGAAGAGGCATTAAGCGTTAAATGTACCTGCGGTTTAATATGTAATATTGTGAAATACCTAAAAACTATTAGTTTTCAATGTCTATTAGGCGCTGCGAAAAATTGCCCCAATGTTGGGGTCAAAATTCATTATGAAGTATAACCCTAACATTTTTTAAGAAAAATCACCCCAAAATTAATGAAAAATCTCCCCAAGGTTGAAATGAAAAGTGGCCCCAAATATTGGGCTAATTTTTCGTAATGAACAATTACCCCAAAAACGTAAATGAAATTTCACCCCATTTAATTTTAATTCAAATATGGGTGGCGTGTCATAAAGTTCGGTGTCATATTTTCCATGGGCGTTATGACTCACTAAATTGAGTCTAGTGTCCATAGACGTTATAACAATTTCAAAAGTGCCACAATGCATATGAGCAATGTAACATAAAGTCCATGGATTTCAAAGAGTCCATTTATCAAAAGAAGGCTTAATTTAGCGAAGCCGGTATTCGAAATACCCCTGCGCCCGGCCGAAGGCCGGCTATCCAGAACACTTTTTAAATGGAGTCCAAAATGCAACATACACCAAATTTAGGATAAATTCTTTTGGGGGTAAGAGTGTCCCTTTCTTAAATTCTTTACAAATATTCAAATACAGTTCTGTTTTAAAAAGGGCAATGGACATTATAACACTTTTAAAAATTGTCATAACGTCCATGTACACTATGAAACTTTTTGGTGTGTCATAACGTCAATGGACATTATGACACCCCACCTCAAATATATGCTAATATATTTATAAAATTTCATATTTAAAATATTTGTTGTATTTTCATAAAATGTTTGTTAATTTTGAACATTCTTAAAACATTTTTTGTAAAATCGCGCGATTTAATAAAAAAAATATTTTATGTAATAATATTTGTTGTATTTTATGTATAAAATATCGCGCGATAATGTTCTGAATTTTTATAAAATATTAATAAATAGTAATAATGAAAGATGACCCCTAATTATTATATGGTTTTTTAGGTCCCTTTTTAATTTTTTAATATTCACGTATTTTACAAAATTTAAAAATGAAAATTAGCCCCAAAGGAAAAATGGCTTTGCTTTTGGGTTATTTCTTCATTTCACAACATTGGGGTCATTTTTATTTTTTTTGCAAAATGCAGTATCACCCCAAATGTAAAAATGTTGCAATACCCCAAAAAAATATAAAAAAACAACGTGTTTCTGTTTCCTTTATCTTTGTTGGGGCCATATTTCGTTTTATATTTTGGGGCCATTTTACCTGGGGCCATAATTCGCAGCGCCGTCTATTATTTTTCAAATTTAGAAAGTTCATTTTGACAAAACCCAACTCTAGACGACAAAAAATATTGTATTTGTTGTGTTTGTTGCCTAAACTCTCTCACCTTACTTATAACATCATGGTTACAGTTTAATATCAAACAGTTTACATACTTTTAAATTGTGTTTAAAATTAATAAAATGACTAGATGGAAATTTATTTATATTAGATATACATATAATATTGTTTACTAATTAATAAAATTAGTGTTTTTTTTAATTGAACTTAATTTTAAAATTTGCCATTCTTAATTTAAAAAAATATACAGTAAGGAACAAATGAACTATTTTATGACACTTAAGGTGCTTTCACATTATTCTAGATGACATTGGATATCCATTTAATATTGTTAAAAGAAATATAAATTGAGAATTGAATCACATTGCAAAAAATTATCCAATTAGAAAAATATAACGAGAATTCATGAATATGGTATTTTTATTGCAAACCAGTAACCAAAGCCGCATCTATGATATAAGTTTTAAAAAATATAAAAATATTATTCGTAAGTTTATAACATTTTGAAATTTGTCTATCTCTATATTTTCTAAAAATTGCTTTAAACTCGTTTATTGTGGATAATTTTCTGTTACAAAACAAGTTTTCTTGCTAAAAACAGAACATCATATTGGGTTTTCTTTTTCAATTTGGCTCCTTTTACATTATATATAATATTTATTGATATTTAATACAAATAAAATTTTATATTTTTATGAAAAACTCTATCTGTTGGTAGTATGAACATTTTGGTAAAAATCTATCTGTTATAAATTTGTAAGTAATTTTGCTCCATACGAATTTCATAATATGATGTCTTTGTAAATGCAATTAATTTGTGCATCACTAAATTTTAGAAAACGAAAAATAAAAAGATATAAAAATCAATTAATATTAAAAAAATAATCTAAGGATAAAATAAGAAAAATTTGTGAATTAACGAACGCATTATAACTTTTTTATTTTAATTATTTTTTGAAATGTCATTTTATTTTGTAGGACAATGTAAAAGCACCTTTAACATCTCATATTTCTGTTAAAATTTACAATAATTGTTGGTTCTTAGCAAATTAAAATAAACAAATTTTTTTTGTTTTGTCTTGCAACATAATCGTATTTTATTTACATACGAATCTTATTGTTAAACCTATTCGTGCCGAACACAATTTCGTATTTCTACGATTCTAAAGGTAAAAATTTGCTTAAACTTTTAAGTTTTAAACCGCTTTTAACACTTTGTTCCACTATGGTTTCCTTTGTACTTTCTATTGAACTCGCATCACCTTGTGAATTTTTATCCGATTTCTCCATCAGGAACCACTGCTTTTTATTTAATAAAAATAATAGCATTAGTAGGGGCAAATGGATCAAAGAAAAACGGAAAAGTTTGCGAGATGTTCCACTATCTGATTTTTGATAAAATTTGTAAGCTGTAATGATAAAAAATATTTATATAAATAAATGATGGTTGTAGCAGTACACATTTATTAATCATTATTTTATTATTATATTTAATCATTATTTTATTATTTAAAACTATTTTTGAATCTAACGTTTAATTTAAAATACAATTCAGTATACATTATTGTTTGAACACGACTCTGTATTAATTTATATCCATATTTGAATTTAACGTAATGCTTAAAATGCACCTCTGTATGAGGACATATCATATTAGAATTTAACGCATTGATCGAAGTGCACCTCTGTATGAAAACATATTGATATTTGAACTTAACGTTTATTTCCACATACAACACTATGATTATTTTGTATACTATTTTAAAACAACTCTGTGCATTGATATTATTATTCTGAATACCATTACAACAACCATGCTTGAAAATGGTATAAAAGCAGCGACATTGCTGTGTAGAAGTTAAGTAGCATTCTGACTTTCATATTGTAAAGAACATTGTCCAGACTTTTTAGTACCGGACGTGCAATTTCAATTGAAAAAAGATAAAAACCTACTAGTGTGTTTTAATAAATATTGTATATTTTAAACCCGAATTGTGTTTTTTTTGATGACAACATACAATCTTCGGAATAAGATTGTCTCATTGGCGCCCAACTTAGTGGCCTCGAAGACTTTAGCCGAGGAAGAAAAGAAGAAGGCCAACGCCGTGGCCGATAGCACCAACGCAGCGTCATCTACAGTAGCTGGAAGTGACTGCAAACTAGTTTTCGTAGAAAACGAAGCTAGTAACATAACAGCTGACGTCGAGACGGTTAGCAACAGAGAAGCGGTTTTCGGTGAAAACGAAGCCGGCAGAGAATCTCAAATTGGCAGCGAAGTGGTTTTCGTAATAAACGAAGCCAGCGACGACAACATGGCAACTTTTTCAGCTGAACAGTTCCAGCAGATTTTAGCGGCTATGGGTGGTAACAGCAGAGGCGGTTCCTTTACCCAATGCTCAGCGCGCTATAAAGGGCAGAGAGATCCCGCTGCTGTGGAGGAATTTTTGGCAGCCATCAGCGTCTACAAGGACATTGAGAAAATTTCTGATAATGATGCAGTACGAGGAATGCCCCTACTGCTTGAAGATTATGCAGCTACATGGTGGATTGGTGTCAAGGACACCGTAGTCAACTTTGAGGATGCGAAGGCTCTCATCCGTACCACATTTTCGCCACCAATTCCAGACTGGCGTATTTTCACCGATATATTCGAGTTGAAACAGCAGAAAAAGGAGCCAACAGACAGCTTCATTTGTAAAAAGAGGCTACTGTTGTCACAACTCAAAGTGCCTATATCCGAGGAAGTGCAGCTGAATATGGTTTATGGTCTTCTTAATATTACAATCCGGGACCGTGTTCGCCGCGAAACCATAAGAACATTTAGCGAACTTATTTCTGCAAGCAGAGAGGCGGAAATGTTCGTGGCAGAATCTCGGCCAACAACAACCAATGCAGACATTAAGCAGGAAAATGTCCCTAGCAACCGCTGTGGGTTTTGCCGCCTAAAGGGCCACAGTATTGAACATTGCTTTAAGAAAAATAAACGTGATGAACAACAAGCCAAGCAACAAACATATGAACAACAAGCCATGCAAGAAGTAGATGAGCAGCAACAAAGACAAGTTCGTCAGCCACACACCACTTTATTAAGAAAGCCAACGTTTTCCTGTTATGGGTGTGGTGCATCGGGAGTGTATCGTGCAAACTGCCCCACGTGTAGTAACCACCCCAAAGAAAGCCCTCAATACTTGGCATTTAACTCGTTGTCATCTACCATTATTGGTCACGCATTGCCAACAACTCATATTGAAATATTTGGGTTGAAAGGGGAAGCAGTTTTCGACTCTGGAGCAAAAACGAGCATAGCCAGCCTCAACCTGAAAAAGATCTTAACTAAAAACGGTTGTGTGTTTCAGGACGTTCGTGCTGAGGTTACGTTAGCCAACGGTTCCAGCACCACGGGAAAGGTAATGCACACCATTTGTGACGTGGTAATTGGTGGTAGAGTTAGGAAAATCCGACTCGTCTATCTTCCAAACACCGACAAAAACAAAACCTTGCTTGGAGCGGACTTTTTAGAACAGGCTGGAATAGTCTTAAATATGGCGCAAAGATGCTGGTACTTTGAGGATGAACCCAAAACCAGATTTTTCTTCACTAATCCTCTTGAAGTTGGAGTTTTTAGCATGGACCTCAACAGTGATGAGTGTTCCCCATGCAGCAAAGCCATGAACGAAGTTTCAAAGTTCATCAGTTTTGTTGAAGATAGGAAAAGAATTTCACCCTTATCTAACACACCCAAATGTTCGAATGATTATTCGCCACACTCTATCCAGAGTATATTTCGGGATGCAATACCTGTTGGAGAGAGAACTCCAAGTGAGATATCTTCACTATTTGGTCCCCCAATTAAAGTCAGGAAATCCGAACAAGATGCATACTTGGCTGAAGTCTTTTTGCCCTTATACTCATTGGATATCCGCCTTTTAAAAGATTCCGATGATATAGGGCTGACAGACAAGAAACACGAGGACTTAGACAAACTTCTGATGTCCCACATTCCCAGTTGTAACGCTCTTGGGACAGTTTTGCTCCAGGGGGAGGGTACAGAGGATCACCAACATGTTTCACACCCACTGGAAATTGATTCCAAAGTTTTGGCTGCAAACTATGGGTTTAGCAACTACAAATACGTGCCAAAAATAGATAGTCCTTACATCGTAATGGACAGAATAGGAGCAACTACATCTATAATTACTCATGGAGACGACATAACTATACCATTGGATACTTATCACGCATCAGATGAAGCCATAACGCCAGTACAGATGAATAGACGAAGAGGACGCCCACCAAGAATCTAGCTGCTGCCTCACCGGGACGTTATCGGCATCAGAGGGGGAGTCTGTAGCAGTACACATTTATTAATCATTATTTTATTATTATATTTAATCATTATTTTATTATTTAAAACTATTTTTGAATCTAACGTTTAATTTAAAATACAATTCAGTATACATTATTGTTTGAACACGACTCTGTATTAATTTATATCCATATTTGAATTTAACGTAATGCTTAAAATGCACCTCTGTATGAGGACATATCATATTAGAATTTAACGCATTGATCGAAGTGCACCTCTGTATGAAAACATATTGATATTTGAACTTAACGTTTATTTCCACATACAACACTATGATTATTTTGTATACTATTTTAAAACAACTCTGTGCATTGATATTATTATTCTGAATACCATTACAACAACCATGCTTGAAAATGGTATAAAAGCAGCGACATTGCTGTGTAGAAGTTAAGTAGCATTCTGACTTTCATATTGTAAAGAACATTGTCCAGACTTTTTAGTACCGGACGTGCAATTTCAATTGAAAAAAGATAAAAACCTACTAGTGTGTTTTAATAAATATTGTATATTTTAAACCCGAATTGTGTTTTTTTTGATGACAACATACAATCTTCGGAATAAGATTGTCTCATGGTGTAATATAAAAATATTTATAAACACAATTATTATACTTAGTTCGGGTTTTCTGATAAATATAATCTACATTCTTTATTTAAACGTAGTATAATCTATATTTTGTGTTTTTCAATAATCAGTTACGTTAGTTATTATCTTAGTTTAAATGAGTGTTATTGGCCAATTTAACCTAACTCAGCAAAAAAGTGTGGTAAAAGATCTAGTATTTTCATCACAACTAGTAACCCGAAGTGATTCAAAAACCAGTGAAAAATCTATGAATTTTACATTAGCTTGTCATTGGAGGGATGTTGTTCATTTTTGACAACTTTGAACTACATATAATTTTATTTTTATAAGCAGTAAAAACCGATATTTGGATGTCAAAAGTAAACTACATTCATTCACGCTTATGTAAATTTGATGTATGTACTTCAAATATGTTATTTGTAGTGACTTTTCTACATCTCATTCCTCACTTTTAACTGGGTTTAATTTGTTATGAAACATTTGGTTTATAAAAGCGAAAAATATGTAATCCCATTTTTAGATGTGATTAAGATGTTGTTTTTAAAGTGTGACATCAATTATTTTTTACTGGGATGTCATTTAAAGAATGTGCTTTATTTTTGACATCCAAATATCGAATTTTTACTGCTTCTAAAAATAAAATTAGATGTAGTTCATAGTTGTGAAAATTTAATAACATCCCTTCAATGACACGCTAATGTAAAATTCATAGGTTTCACCTAAATTGAAAGTACTTCAAATATGTTATTTGTGGTGAATCCCAGCAAAAAATAATTGATGTTATACTTTACAAACTACATCTTAATCACATCTACAGATGCGATTACATATTTTTCACTTTTATAAAGTTTATTTATAAGTTTAGTTGCGGAGTCAAGACACTTAACATCGATTAACTTCGATATGAGCAGTTTCCACTTTGCGCACAATTTCGACACTAATTTTTATTCACAGGACTGTCCTGAGTTCTTTGTTAATTTTTGGAGCTGATAGGAGAAGGTTCTTTCAGTATTTCTCTGTCGTCCTGTATTGACAGCAGTTTTGGACGACTGGTAAATACTCCATGGAATTCTTTGTTCCATGCGTGTAATGACAAAATATATTGTCGATGGGAATCTATCAAACATTTCCTATATGTATTTAATTGATCGGCCTTGAATATACAGATATAAATTAATTCTTTAATTTGAATTGATCAACTGCTTTTCTTTGAACATTTTAAGCGCTTATACAGGATGAATTTACAACATAATTATGCAATTTTCCAAAAAATATAATGTTAAATATTCCATATAACCACTACCTGCTTAATGGGTTAATTAATGGGCAATAAAACACGTGTTCAAGGATTCTAAAAAAAGTTCTTAGAAAAAATTCGAATATTTTTGCGCAGTATTGCGCGAATTGTGTTTTTTTTGATGACAACATACAATCTTCGGAATAAGATTGTCTCATGGTGTAATATAAAAATATTTATAAACACAATTATTATACTTAGTTCGGGTTTTCTGATAAATATAATCTACATTCTTTATTTAAACGTAGTATAATCTATATTTTGTGTTTTTCAATAATCAGTTACGTTAGTTATTATCTTAGTTTAAATGAGTGTTATTGGCCAATTTAACCTAACTCAGCAAAAAAGTGTGGTAAAAGATCTAGTATTTTCATCACAACTAGTAACCCGAAGTGATTCAAAAACCAGTGAAAAATCTATGAATTTTACATTAGCTTGTCATTGGAGGGATGTTGTTCATTTTTGACAACTTTGAACTACATATAATTTTATTTTTATAAGCAGTAAAAACCGATATTTGGATGTCAAAAGTAAACTACATTCATTCACGCTTATGTAAATTTGATGTATGTACTTCAAATATGTTATTTGTAGTGACTTTTCTACATCTCATTCCTCACTTTTAACTGGGTTTAATTTGTTATGAAACATTTGGTTTATAAAAGCGAAAAATATGTAATCCCATTTTTAGATGTGATTAAGATGTTGTTTTTAAAGTGTGACATCAATTATTTTTTACTGGGATGTCATTTAAAGAATGTGCTTTATTTTTGACATCCAAATATCGAATTTTTACTGCTTCTAAAAATAAAATTAGATGTAGTTCATAGTTGTGAAAATTTAATAACATCCCTTCAATGACACGCTAATGTAAAATTCATAGGTTTCACCTTAATTGAAAGTACTTCAAATATGTTATTTGTGGTGAATCCCAGCAAAAAATAATTGATGTTATACTTTACAAACTACATCTTAATCACATCTACAGATGCGATTACATATTTTTCACTTTTATAAAGTTTATTTATAAGTTTAGTTGCGGAGTCAAGACACTTAACATCGATTAACTTCGATATGAGCAGTTTCCACTTTGCGCACAATTTCGACACTAATTTTTATTCACAGGACTGTCCTGAGTTCTTTGTTAATTTTTGGAGCTGATAGGAGAAGGTTCTTTCAGTATTTCTCTGTCGTCCTGTATTGACAGCAGTTTTGGACGACTGGTAAATACTCCATGGAATTCTTTGTTCCATGCGTGTAATGACAAAATATATTGTCGATGGGAATCTATCAAACATTTCCTATATGTATTTAATTGATCGGCCTTGAATATACAGATATAAATTAATTCTTTAATTTGAATTGATCAACTGCTTTTCTTTGAACATTTTAAGCGCTTATACAGGATGAATTTACAACATAATTATGCAATTTTCCAAAAAATATAATGTTAAATATTCCATATAACCACTACCTGCTTAATGGGTTAATTAATGGGCAATAAAACACGTGTTCAAGGATTCTAAAAAAAGTTCTTAGAAAAAATTCGAATATTTTTGCGCAGTACCTGAAATGTTCCTTTTTGGGTTTTTTCCATTTTCTTGGAAACCATTAATGAGTTTTTATTAGTTTTTTCTTGTATTTCATAAAAATAATAAAAATTACAGTCATCGACTATCTCTCAATTCGAATTAATTCATAATCGTAATAGTCTAGACTCTAGAGTCTAGAGCCACGATCGGCAACTCCTATACACAGCGTTGCCAATTTAGAGCTTTTGGCGCTAGATTTAGCGCCTTTTAACAATCCAAAAGTCGCATTTTTTCCTCTTAGCGCTTTTTTGGAAAAAGGCGCTAAATTAGCGCTTTTTTCAAGAAATTAAAAATCTTTTTAATATCATAAAATTATTCTAGTTTAACAATAAAGATAAAACGGGATAATTTTAGACAGTACTCTGCCGTACAAATTTATTAAAGTTCCTTTTTCTAAACTTTCCATATTATGAGTAATTCAAAGATCTTATAGTGTGATGAGTATTTTAAAACTTTAAAACTAAAATAAAAAATATTCACCTTTTTCGCCAAAAGAATTGAAATTTGTTTCTTCTTAAATTTTCATTCCCTTCGAAGGGAAAATTGATTTCGTGAAATTCCACAACAGTTGATTTTGATCGTAAAAGCTTTTTATTGATCAGAAAATTCTATAAAAATTCACAACAAGGGAAGTTTTTCACGTCAAAAAAGGAAAAAGTTGTAAATTAACTTAATTTTAGTTAGGTTAACTTGAACTTAAAATTAAAATTGCATTTCGTAAAAACTATTGATATTTTAATGTGAATAATACAAAAATAATTTTGATCGCACAAAGTTTGATTCACAAAAATTTAGCATTATTTTTTTATAACTTCACTGAGAAGGAAACAATTACTTGACGATTACTTCAGTTTTTTTCACAAAGTTTTGGCTCTTGGTATTTTTGGAAATGAAGAGTTAAATTAAAATTTATTATGGGGAATTTCAAAAAATCTCTTTAGTTATTGAAATCTTGATCGATGATAGCAATTAGTCATTGAATAGGAAAATCCAACATATTTGTATTAACCTTAATTTTTTAAATTTCGTTCCCGAATCAAAATTCCAATTAAGGAGTAATTTTTTTAATAAACTAATTTTAGCTAAATACTATATTTTTTAAGGCTGTGTAAAAATATAATTTTAGCGCTTTTTAGTGCGTTTTGAGTGAATGGACGGCGCGTTTTAGTATAAAATAGTTGACAACACTGCCTATACACAGTGTATTTTGGCCGTTACAAAATTTACTACTAACACGCATAGAAAACACAACTCAGTCTCATATGAGCTGTCATTGAAGAAGGTTGTGTTGTCGCTCGTTTCTTGCTTTGCAATGAAAATGAACGAAAATATATTAACGCAGGGATGGATAATTGTAATTATTGTTGTATTTTTTTAGAATCTACACTACATATTAAGTAGTTTTTGGAATTATAAACTTTTTAAATGTTTTTTCTTACAACTTAAGTAGCAAATTACAATAATTTACCAAAATACACATGTAATTATGTTAAATCTTTACCCTAAATAGGTATATATTTCATTAAAAATATAGTTGAAAAGCTCATATTTCTATTTCAATATTTAAAATAAATATGTGCAAATAAACCCAACAAAATATTTGTTACTTTTAAACTAAACAAGTTAGAGTGCTATATTCGGCTGAGCCGAATCTTAAATACCCTCCACCAGCTACTTTTATATTATAACTTTTCTAATTGGTCAAATATTTGTAGAAATAAGATTTCTCATGTCTTAAATAGAAAAATCCAAAGATTTAAACAGCTTAAATCTATTACAATTCCAAGATTTATTGTACATTACAAACGCCATTTTCTTTTATATTTTTATAGCGCCATAAGATATGCTTTAGCGATATTTAGTATTTGCATGTATGCATGTGTGTGAAAGATTTATGGATTTTCAAAATACATATATATAATTTTGTTCTACACAAATTTTGTATCAATAGCTTTATTTGGTAATGAGTAATGTGCGTTTAAGAGATTTTCGTAAAAGGACCTTGTATGGGAACTACGACCAATTATGTATATAAACACAAAATTTCAAAATTCTGTATCTATATCATTATTTGGTAATGAATATTGTGCATTTAAGTGATTTTCTGGAGGGGACCTAATATGAGAGCTATGACCAAATATGGACCGATCGTAAAACAATTTTATAGTGTAATTTATGTATATAAGAGCAATATTTTTGCTAAATGTATGGATATCAAGATTTGGTAATGAGTTATGTGCGTTTAAGTGATTTTCGGGAGGGAACCTTGTATGGGATCTATGACCAAGGATGGACCGATCGTGAAAAAATTTTGAAATAATATTCATGTGTATTTTGCATTACAAAAATAGTATTTATGTACAAAAATAGTATTTATTTATATAATTATTTGGTAATAAGTTATGTGCCTTTAAATGTTTTTCTGAAAGGGGCCTTGTATAGCAGCTATGATCAATTATGGACCGATAGGAAAACAATTTCACAGTAATATTTCTCTGTATATGAGCAATACTTCTGCCAAACTTTACATGGATATCTTAATTTAGTAATGAGTTATGTGCGTTTAAGTGATTTTCGGGAGGGGACCTTGTATGGGAGCTATGACCAGTTATGGACCGATATTATTTCTCAGTAATACTTCTGTGCATATAAGCAATACTTGTACCAAATTTGATATGGATATCTTAATTAAGTAATGTGTTATGCGCTTTTAAGTGATTTTCGGGAGGGGACCTTGTATGGGAGCTATGACCAATTATGGACCGATCCCAAAAAAACTTTCACAGTAATATTTCTGTATATGTGTGCAATACTTGTACCAAATTTTATATGCATATTTTAATCTGGTAATGAGTTATGTGCGTTTAAGTGATTTTCGGGAGGGGACCTTGTATGGGAGCTATGACCAATTATGGACCGGTCGGAAATATGTATATTTCACAGTAACATTTCTGTGCATATGAGTAATACTTGTACCAAATTTCATATGGATATCTTAAGTTAGTAATGAGTTATGCGCGTTTAAGTGATTTTCGGAAGGGGGCCTTGTATGGGAGCTATGACCAATTTTGGACCGATCGGAAAAAACTTTCAAAGTAATATTTCTATGCATATGAGTGATACTAGTACCAAATTTTATAAGGATATCTTAAATTAGTAATGAGTTATGCGCGTTTAAGTGATTTTCGGAAGGGGACCTTGTATGGGAGCTATGCACAGTGGTATAGGAAAAAAAAAAGAGGGAAATAATTCGGTAACTTCTAAACGGTTAATCCGATTTTAATGAAATTTGGTGTGCACAAAGAGGAGGTGTTGTCGAGTTTAGGTTTTGAATTTGGACCTTATAGGCCAACCAGGGGCCCGGCGGGGGGTCATCAAATTAGGACACCTCGGCTATGTTAAATTTTTAAAACGATCCTATTTCTTCATTTGAGTTCCGATTTAAAAAAAATTTCGTATATAGAATCTCCTCATCGAGCACTATAAAAAATGTTGTGCTCGATTATTTTCATCCATAAGGTTAACTCTTAAATTTGTTACATATATGGATGAAAATAATAGTGCTAGGTAAATTTTCTAAAAGATGTTGAGTTTTCCCTAATTAATTTGTCACTTAAAAAACATTAGGTAGGCATGTTATATATCAATGGAAAGGTAATTTTGTCTATTTTTCAAAACTGTATATAATTTTTGAAAATTAAAAAATTCGCGGAATACTTTTTAAAAAAAAAATTAAAAAATGTTTTTTATTCAGTTTTTGCGAAGATACAAATTTTTCAAATTGCAATAAAAATTTTATTTATGAATATTTTTTGATGAAATTTTACAGTTAGGTAGATTTTTTTACTCAAAATCCAAAATTAAATAAAAATTTCAAATTTTCTTATTAGAAATCCCGGAATTCCCAAAAAAGTTTTAAAAAATCCCAAAAATGGGATTTTTTGGTTTTTTGCCTATTATATCCATACCAGGGGCGGGGTTATCGAAACCCGTTACAAAATGATTAAGAACTTATTGGGTCATATAAAACAGGTCACTATAATTTGATATCGACTATGCGATTTGAGAATTTTTGCTCAAAATTTAATTTTCCATAAAAAATAGGGTTTTTTTGGATGGACCTGGTCCCCTCGGTATCAAAAATTTTTAGGTTTTGTTTCATTTATCGTATTTTATGTAAAGTCAGCTTTCCAAAAAGTATAAATTCTATATACATCTTCTTAGAAACTTTTTAGATAACTTAAAAAGAAAAAGATACTTTTTTCCCAAAAAAATGACAAAAAATCGCCTTTTTTTAATTTTTTAAATTTAAATGCCTATAACTTTGGACTCAGTCATGATTTTTACATAATTCTTTCACTGCTTGGTATATAAACTTGTTGTTAAGCAAATAAAAAAAATGGCGAAAATCGGAAATATTTGGACCTGCTATTATCAAAAAAACTAAAGTAAGGACGGTAAAAATTTTAAAATTTTAATATTCAAATGCGAATATCTCCTAAACTATAAGAGATAATTTACTGCTACGACGACATTTTTTATAGTGCTCGATGAGGAGATTCTATATACGAAATTTTTTTTAAATCGGAACTCAAATGAAGAAATAGGATCGTTTTAAAAATTTAACATAGCCGAGGTGTCCTAATTTGAGGACCCCCCGCCGGGCCCCTGGTTGGCCTATAAGGTCCAAATTCAAAACCTAAACTTGACAACACCTCCTCTTTGTGCATACCAAATCGGATTAACCGTTTAGAAGTTACCGAATTATTTCCCTCTTTTTTTTTTCCTATACCACTGTGCTATGTCCAATTATGGACCGATCCAGAAAATTTTTTCTCTGAAAGAATTCTATTGACATAAGATTTTAATTTGTAAAATTTTGTGAAGATATGGACATTGTAACGGAAGTTATTAACAAAAAACCCATTTTCCGGGAATATGTACTTTTGTATGGGAGGTATATAAAATTGTGGACCGATTCTGGCAATTTTCAGCAGATATCAAGCTCTTGTATAGAAACGAACGTATGGTGATTTTCATGGAATTGTCTTGCATAGTTTTCGAGAAAATTACATCAGAATGTGTAAAAAATGCTTATTTTTTCGAGGGTGTTTTAAATTTTGATTCATAACTTTTCCCGGTGTGAACCGATTTTGCCCATTTTCAATACCAAACAACTTAGGAAAATGAAGAACATTTTGGGTGAATTTGGTTAAACTCTATTGATTCGTTTTATCGTGAGCGTGTTTTACACAGACAGACGGACAGACGGACATAGCTAAATCGACTCAGAATTTGATAAGGAATATATATACTTTGTTGGGTCTCAGATGAATATTTCTTGGTGTTACACACGGAATGACAAAGTTATATATACCCTCTATCACCACTGATGGTGGTGGAGGGTATAAAAAAATATTAGTTTTGTTTTTGATTAATATTATTTCTAACTTTCAGTTTTCCACGCATGCCTTGTTGTGAAGATGAGAGAACAACTATTTCTCATTTCTTGTTTTTTCACTCTTACACTTATACAAGTGCAAAATGTGGTAGTATATGTCTGCCAAGTAACGGTTAACGACTTTATTCTTGGTTTTCTTTTTTATTCGCGTTCTTTTTATTTGTTTTTGCATTAATAACAAAGTTACATTTCTTTATTTATTTATTTATTGGTTGTTCTATTAAAAACGATAATAAGGCGCCGGGCCCACCGGACAAATATTCTAACAATAAATTTTATCCTCTCGGGGATTATATAAACAACCCTACAAAAAAACAAAAGCAAAATGAATTCCCAGATTTACCAACACCTCACATTAACAATAAAAACCAGCGAAATTACGTCTTAATCTCATCAACAGACTCAACCAAACAACTTGCAAAGTTAAGTCCCTTTGCCATTAAAAAAGGTGTGGAAGATATTAGCACGGAGTACACCTCTATTTTCCTTTTAAGGGATGGTAATCTACTGATTCTTGCCCGTAATTCGCGTATTGCAGATAAGTTTGTAAGAGCAAAAACTCTCTCAAACCTCTGCCCTGTTTCATGCAAACTTCATGACACACTTAACTCAGTAAAGGGTGTCATATACGCGCCATTCTTAATGCATGTGCCTGAAAAACAAATTGTTGAAGAGATGAAAGATCAAGGAGTGACAGAAGTTTACAAATTCACTAAACCCAGTGAAGACGGTAAATCTCGCATTCCAAGTGGAAAAATGATCATAACCTTCGATTTATATCGTTTACCGCAATCAGTTGATGTTGCTTGGTACAAATACAAAGTAGATTATTACTTTCCGAATCCCATACGATGCCTTAACTGTCAACGTTTAGGACACACACAAAAGCGTTGCCGTGGTGACGCTACTTGTCCTGAATGTAGTCTACCCCCCCACGATAAGGAAAAGTGTCAGCGTACTTTTTGCACAAATTGCTCTGGAAAACATTCATCTTCGGACAAAAACTGCCCTAGGTATCTCCAGATGAAAGAAATCTTAAAAATCAAAACAATAAATTACTGTAGCATTGGCGAAGAACGTAGAAAATATAGAGAAAGCAATCCAATAATAACAGCTAGCGACAATACATATGCAAATATCACATACGAAACACCTAAAAAGCGAAAAGAGGCGAAGAATAACGAGAATAAGCAAAAAGATCAAATTTTAGACATCACCACTCCACTAAGTAACACTAAAGTTAACGAACTCCTAGACACACCAAAAACATCAAAACCTAAACCTATAACAACGAAGAAAGTTGAAAATCAAAAAGAAAAATGCAAATCTAAAGAAAACAATGATAACAGAAAACAATGATAACAAATGTAATAAAACAGAAACAGCTGATTCCTCAAATAAAAACTTTAGAACGAAAATAATGCATTGAATTCTAATAACACATTTATTTCCCCTATTTCATCAATAACTCAAACACTAATAAACTTTTTTGGGAATTCCGGGATTTCTAATAAGAAAATTCGAAATTTTTATTTAATTTTGGATTTTGAGTAAAAAAATCTACCTAACTGTAAAATTTCATCAAAAAATATTCATAAATAAAATTTTTATTGCAATTTGAAAAATTTGTATCTTCGCAAAAACTGAATAAAAAACATTTTTTAATTTTTTTTAAAAAAGTATTCCGCGAATTTTTTAATTTTCAAAAATTATATACAGTTTTGAAAAATAGACAAAATTACCTTTCCATTGATATATAACATGCCTACCTAATGTTTTTTAAGTGACAAATTAATTAGGGAAAACTCAACATCTTTTAGAGAATTTACCTAGTACTATTATTTTCATCCATACATTTGTTAGGCATGTTTTACTACCTAAATTTTTATGAATTTTTACAGCCACTTTTTACGATTAATCTTTTATTCTTTATCCCTAAAAAAAATTAACAAGTATTTATTTTATATAAAAATAGTCTTTATTTATTTTTTTTTTATAAATTAATATAATTTTGTAAAATAATCGGTATCACAGTAGTCCATATCTAAAAGATAAAGTAAATCTTTAAATTCATGAATATTTTCAAATGCTAACGTTTTGTAGCAAATCCAACGTTTCCTTATAGTAGATAAAACAGGATCAGAAGATAGAATCAGATTATTAAAAATATCTTCATTTTGAGACTGCCTAGAACACTTCCTTGAGCTAAACTGATGAATATGCTTAAAGTCTCTATTCCTCGATTCTTGGGGTTCTTCTGTAAGCTCTCCTAAAGGCAGAATATTATGTTCTATGATGACCTTTCCATGACATAATATCTTGTGAACTGTAGGTGTCATTTCTTTCCAGGGATATAATTCCAAAAGTAATTTAGAAACTTTTGTAGAATACTCTCCAAATTTTGTTGCGTTCACTTTATGCTTGCTATTTATCGCCATTAGAATAATATTGACCTTTTGCAGTAAATCCATACTAATTCCGGTTATTTCGGAAGTAGTTTCAAAATGTTTAAAAAAACGTCTAGCGGTATTACCATCGTTTGTGCTTCCATATCCTGTGAGTGGTTTATCAATATTTAATCCCATCCGCTTTTTAAATTCCTCTTGAATTCTTCGTTTCTCACTGGCTCTCATTTCCATTAACTCCTTATTGTTATTTGCACTTTTGTTTGCATTTTCCGGTATGCTTCTGTACTTTAAATCATATGCTAAATGTAGAAAATGTTCCAGAAATCGTATGCGAGCATGTAGGGGGGATATTCCAAATTGTAATGTTTCCTCATTTATTGATCTTTGCTTGGAAATATTCGAAAATTCTGATTTTTTATCACCACATATGTAGCAGTACCAAGTAGATGATGTTCCTGTAATGGCATTTCCAACTTTCCCATCAATCATTGTAAGTTTTAAATCATAGGACATGTTAAACGAATAATTTTCTATTTCGATTGTTATAGGTTCCAAGTTTTTAATTTCTGCTTCAATACGATTTATCAAATCTTGCGTTGTTGTTTTGGATTCCTTTATATACTCAAAGCTTATTGGCCTACAAAAAGCTTTGGATCCTGGAGTCGAATTCTTCCAAATATCATCGAAACTGGTTGATGGAGAATCGCTGTCAGCATACTTTCGAATTCTTAATGGAACTAGCGATGCCATAAATACACTTTTATACTCGGAAGATGATTCACTTGTGTTGATTTGTTTATATTCCGAGAGTGCTGATAATCCATCACATCCCCACTTACAAATGAGTTGAAGATCACAAGAATTTATTTTTTTTAGTTGGTCTGAAGAAAAGTCAGAAGCAATCCTTAAAGCAGTATTTTCGAGTAGAGCGCCGAGTCCAATAACAGCCTTCCGATCAGTTATTTCAATAGGAGGTGGTATAATGTTTTTCTTCTTTTCATTTATTTTGTCATATGATGGTAAAACATCCACTCCTTTTTCAGATAGCGCCTTTCTTAACGTTATGTAGTTATCACGACTTAATCCCAGCTGCAACATAAGCGCAATAGCTTCTTCCTCAGTGAACGTTGTATCAGATGATGGTGTGGGTATACTCTTTACAATTCTTTTCAGTCGTCTTGGTGATGCGGTTGGAAGAATATTTGCAATTTTTATGGCATCCAACTCGGGGGAGTTTTCCAGATTTTTCCTACCGAGCGCGTCCCCGGGTGGCGGATAGGGGGTGGTGATGGACCATCTGTCCTCTCCCAGCTTTAATTTCACTTAAGCTGAGGGAGGGCAGATTGTCCACCACCTGGGAATATTATATTCCCCGCGGACCAAAAAACTGGAAAAAAAAAAAAAAAAAAAACAAATATGGAAAATAAAAATAAAAAGATAAAAGTTACGGTGCAGGGCCTAAATAACCCAGTACCGGCGGCAAGTGTTGATCTACTCGCGAGTCACGTGTCGTCGTCATCCTGCAATCGTGAGCAGAATACTACTACGGAGGTGGGTACCTTGGCCTCCGTGGCGGACAATGCGTCAAGTGTACAGCATGCCGCTGGCAAAAATATAGGGGTGAAAGAGAAGGATGTACTCGGAGAGAGCTCTAAGCTACCTCAGCCTTTAAATATAGGTGAGGGTTCCGACTCTGAATCCTCAGATGATAATAATAATAATACCATTATAGCAAATCCCAAAAAGGATGAAGTAGAGCAAATGGTGAAAGAGGTGAGTGATAGCATAGCTAAACTACCTATTACTAAGAAAAGACTTTCTGGAGCACAGAGGAGGAAGTTGAAAAAGATGCTTCAGGAAATCATAGTTAGTCAATCCCACGACACTCCAAAGGAATCGGACTCTCTCACAAGATCTGAGGCAAAAAGGATCAGGTCACCCGAGGAGTTGACAACTGAGAATAAGCCTAAGAAGAAAAAGAGCTCCCCGTCTTCTAATACACAGTCGAAGCCAAGCCATACTTCACTCAAAGGAATCTCAAGTGAGAATCCTGCGAGTAAGGGTGACAACGCCAAGCCAGATATTCCGAAGATGAACACGTCGGCGAAATCAACCTCGAAGGTAAGGGAATCTCAAAAGAAGCCCCGAAAAACGAGGAAGGAGAAGCTAGACGGAGGAAAAGGTAAAGAGCCGCCATCTTACGCCAAAGTTGCCAGAAGTAGGCACCGGGACGATCTCTGCTATGCAGTTTACGATGCCGGTAATTCGACAGGCAAAATTCCAATAGACCAACAGAGTAAAATAGAAGACCTGGTCAACAATAAGATAGTGGACCATGCAATAGCTTCAAAGGGCAAACAACCAATAGAGAGCGAGAGCTGCGAGTTCAGCATGGGCGTGATGTTGATGAGGTTGGCATCTCACCAATGTGTTAGCACCCTAAAGAACTTGGTGGAAAGTATCCCTCCTCCCTGGGACGGCGCTAGGCTGGGACTGGCAAAGAAGAGCGAGCTTCCGGTGCTCCTAAAGTCCACTGTCTACATAAAAGGATGGGGCAGTAAACTGGCTAATGAACGTATACTGGAAATTCTTGGAGGTCAAAATGCTGAGCTGGCCGTGGAAAAATGGGATGTCTTTTACAGGAAAGAAGAACCTGAGGGAACTTTATTTGTAATAGGTATCGACCAGAAATCCATGGCTAGTCTTGCCAAGAATAAAGGTAGGGCTTACTTCGCCTCT
The DNA here is from genome assembly GCF_015586225.1 of Lucilia sericata. Taxonomy (NCBI): domain Eukaryota; kingdom Metazoa; phylum Arthropoda; class Insecta; order Diptera; family Calliphoridae; genus Lucilia; species Lucilia sericata. The sequence continues at coordinate 40,263 of NW_023994698.1, read as the reverse complement.
AAATCTGTCATATTCAAAATTGGGAAGGTGCCGATTGGAAGGGCTGTTACAACAAGCCTCGAAAAGGACACTAAAAAACCTAAGACCACAGTATCCACTACTGATAACGTTGAGGAGTCAAATCCTAAAATCGAGGAATTTACCATTAACTCGCCAGAAGAAAGTGTAGTTGCCCTTTCCAAAATTGGGAAGGCGCCGATTGAAAGGGCTGTCAAAACCGGCCCCGACAAGGACACTAAAACACCTAAGACAGTACCCAAAGCATCATTAGCAAGTACTAGCAATGTTGAGGAGTCAAATCCTAAAAGCGAGGAGGAAATCACTCACCCGCCAGAAGACAGAACAGCAATGCTCTCCAGAATTGGGAATGTGTCTATTAAAAATACTGCTATTCCTATGCCTGATAAGGACACCGCAGTGCCATCAACAGTACTCACTGCATTAATAGCCACTTCAGGCTATCCGGAGGAGTCAAATCCAAAGAGCGAGGAGGTGACCACCAACTCGCTGGAAGACAGTTAAATGGATGACCATGATTGAGGTTATCCAAATAAACCTCCATCGGAGCGAGACAGCTACCAACGCTCTGATGGCTAAAATCAACACAGGTAAAATACATATAGCTTTAATCCAGGAACCTTGGACGATTCGCAACAAGGTTTCTGGATTAAATCACGTTAATTTCCAACTTTTCTACGCTGATACAGGATCTCGCCCGAGAACATGTATCTTATGTCACAAGAACTTATGTTTTCTCCTCTCAACAGGATTATCAACATCGGATGCAACGGTGCTGAAGCAAGGTCGAGGCAACATATACCTTGCATCTATTTACCTGCCTTTCGATTCTCCGACCCTACCACCAACGTCGGATCTGATGAAACTGGTTGAAGAGGCACAAAGGAAAAATAAGAAAATTGTAATAGGTTGTGATGCCAACTCGCATCATGTAGCTTGGGGTAGTACAAACACCAATCGCAGGGGACAAGCCCTCATGGATTTCTTTAATACTAAAGACTTGATAACATTGAACTTAGGTAATAAAGCTACCTTCGTCAATAGAATCAGAGAAGAAGTATTAGATATAACTATATGTTCAGAAGAGCTTATAAACGAAATTCAGGATTGGAGAGTTTCGGACGAGCACTCCTTTTCTGATCATCGGTACATAAGATTCAAAATACTAAGGCCACCACCAAAGCCGATAAAGTTTTGGAATAAGTCTAAAACTAATTGGACAATGTTCGGGGCCTTACTAAAGAACCGTTTAGGTCAGGACACTTTTCAATGTCGAAATAAAGAGGATATAGATGCCAAAGTGGAAACGTTCACAAGTGCCCTGGTTGAATCGTTCGAGGACAGCTGCCCTCTGCGAGAGCGGAGATCTGCCCAGGAAAAACCCTGGGTAACTGGGGAGATCCGGAACCTTGGGAAGACTCTTCGCAAACTATTTAACCGGGCACGGCGTAAAAAGACCGCAGTATACTGGGATGAGTATCGTAATAAACTTGGTGAATATAAGAAAATCGTTCGAAGAGCCAAACGAGACTCCTGGAAACTTTTCTGTGAACAGGTAGATAGAGTAAATGAGGTATCGAAGATAAAAAAATTCCTATCCAAAACTCATGTCCAACCGGAATCTATGATCGATGACACGGGCAGGAGGCTTGAGGATATGGAGGAGACAATGAAACTCCTAATGGATTCTCATTTCCCACCCGGTATATCGAATAACATAGATGAACCGATATTGGAGGAAGGGGAGGGTAACACGGAAATAGTTATTACAACTGACATGGTTAAAGGGGCAATCAAGAGCTTTGCTCCCTATAAAGCTGCAGGGCCGGATGGAATTTTCCCGGCACTTTTGCAGATGGAGGCGGGACTGGTTTCCGTACATCTGTCACAGATATTCACTGCATGCTTAAAATTGGCATATACCCCAGTTAAATGGCAGGATGCAAGGGTAATATTTATACCCAAACCAGGGAAACCTAGCTATGCGACACCTAAGTCCTATCGACCGATAAGTCTTACGTCCTTCCTACTTAAAACCTTGGAACGGATAGTCGATAGCATGGTTAAAAGCAGCATACCATACAATGACCTTAAATATAAGCAGCATGCTTATGTAAAGGGACGATCGGTGGAGACCGCTTTAAATGAAGTTGTCCACTACATAAGTGAATCTTTCGATAGCAAACTGTATACACTGGCAGTATGCATTGACATCGAAGGCGCTTTCAATAACGTGCACACTGATACCCTTATCCAATCCCTAGACCAGTTTTATGTTGACCGGGTGCTCCGTAACTGGATCAACTACATGCTAAGGAACAGATGGATAAGCTGCGAGATGTACGATATAACTATCAGGAAAAAGGTATTTCGCGGTATACCACAGGGTGGCATTTTGTCACCTTTACTCTGGGTCACCACGATTAATAGCCTCCTAAGGACCCTAACCGAGAAAGGACTTAGACCTGTCTGCTATGCAGACGATGTCGTAATACTTTTAAAGGGAAAGGATCCAAATTACTTGTGTAGAAGAGCTGAGGAGGCTCTGAATACGGCCTTGAGCTGGGCTCAACCGAGAGGCCTCAATGTTAACCCGGCGAAGACGGAAATCTGTCTTTTCACAAGAAAGACAAAAATTTCTACATATACTGAACCTTGCTTCTTGGGCAAGAAGATACCGGTGACAGACAAAGTTAAGTACTTAGGTGTAATACTTGACCGGAAATTAAAATGGAGACACCACATAGAGGATAGGATCAACAAGGCACATCGGTGCTGGGCGATATGTAGGAGAACCATAGGCATGAAATGGGGTCTTAGTCCTACTATGACAAATTGGCTTTATAAAAGTGTAATTAGACCAATTCTAGCTTATGCTTCAATAATCTGGTGGACTGCTTTGGACAAAAAGTGTAATATCAAACTACTACAGGGAGTTCAGCGTACATGCTGCTTGGGTATAAGTGGTGCCATGTGTACTACTTCAACCAAGGCTCTGGAAACGTTGCTAGATATTCCACCCATTGAAACATATATAAGATATGAGGCGGCGCTTACAGCCGAACGGCTCTTTACTTTAGGCGAACTGGCCAAAAACGGTTATAGGACACGTCATCAATGTATACTGGACACATTGGAAGGTTATACACATTCATCGGACGTGCCTGATCGCATACCAGACACTGAATATGTCGGAAACTTTGAAACGCTAATCCCAGATAGAATGTCTTGGTCAAGCGGAACATTAGAGCAAATACCAGTAGGAATCCGTTGCTACACGGATGGCTCTAAATTAGGGGACAAAGTGGGTCTGGGGTTCTATATTGAAGACCCAGAAACAGAAATATACCACCGTTTACCTAATCATAACACAAGCTTCCAGGCAGAAGTACGAGCAATAACGGAATGTGTAAATTGGATTAGAATAAATATGGCGCCCACAGGGCTTAATATATTTACCGACAGCCAGAAGGCAATTTGTGCGATATCAGGTGATAGAATTAAATCTAAGACCGTATTGGATTGTAAGAAAGCTTTAACTGAATACTCTCCCAGAGGTAAGGTTCACATCATATGGGTACCAGGCCACTCGGGAGTAGCCGGCAACGAAAGGGCGAATGTAATAGCTTTAAAGGGAAGGGAGCTCGATGTAGTTAACCTGACAAACGCAAAACCATTCGACGCAACAAAAGCTGAATTAAAAATATGGATGAGAGAATCCCATAAGGCCTCTTGGAATAATGAAACGGTGGGTAGAACCACAAAGATTCTATGGGGTGACCCTGATGAGAGCAAGACGAGAAATCTTCTCAAAATGAGCAAGTCTGAGGTTAGTATGATGGTACGTATTCTCAGTGGACACACAGGATTACGAGCACATCTATACAAAATTGGACGTGCGAATTCAGACGAATGTAGAGCATGTGGAGAGGACAGTGAAACTCTGGAGCACTTTCTTTGCCATTGTCAGGCATTCGTCGAAGTTAGATCCAAGTATCTTGGAAGTGATGTTATTCCAGAAATAACATTCTTAACCAACACCGATTGGAAGATTCTTAGGAATTACGTCCAGGAAACTGAGTTTCTGAACATGGAAAAATAATACATTCAGTGAACAATTTTTTTTTTTTTTTTTTTTTTTTTTTTTTCTTGAATTGGAGCGCACAACAGGCCCGATAGTGGCCTAGGTGTATTTCTTCGGATTTGATGTAGTATACATCCTCCTATCAACCTACCTACCTACCTACTATGGCATCCAAAGGCTGTTTTTCTTTTCTTAACATTGCTTTAAAAGTGTCCGAAACTTCTTCGTTAGATAAGGTTTCTAGTGAAGTTGATAACCTTTTCCTCTTAGATTTTGAGCTCAAATCCTCATACTGCTTACAGGGAGCACCAACAGTTGATACGCAAATAGCAACTTCTACACATTCATCCAGCCAATCAGAAAATTTCGATCGAAATTTAGCAATGGAATACCGAACACTCTTCAGTTTTATATCAACTGATTTTATAAAATTTTCAATTTTACATATATCAGTTTTATCCACTTTATTTTTATGTGCAGTTTCAATATATTTCAATAAGAAGTTCACTTTATCTTGAAAAGGAGCTGAAGAGTGTTCAAATAAAATGGAGCACAAATCATTTTTTTTTAGTACGATCGCCATGGTTAGAAAATTACAAATAATTACAAACAGATATAAACCTGACTTATATATTAATTACAGGTACTTAAATTAAATTATTTTTTAAAGGGTTATGATATTCTACCTAATATGTCTAACGTATCCTTATGTAATGAATTTTTCCTCAATAGGTCACTTTAATAAGCTACCTATTAAAGTGACCTATAGGGGTAAAAATCATTACAGTTTAAAAAATAATACCTGAAAATTTTTTAATATATGTAACAAATTTAAGAGTTAACGTTATGGATGAAAATAATAGTGCTAGGTAAATTTTCTAAAAGATGTTGAGTTTTCCCTAATTAATTTGTCACTTAAAAAACATTAGGTAGGCATGTTATATATCAATGGAAAGGTAATTTTGTCTATTTTTCAAAACTGTATATAATTTTTGAAAATTAAAAAATTCGCGGAATACTTTTTTTAAAAAAATTAAAAAATGTTTTTTATTCAGTTTTTGCGAAGATACAAATTTTTCAAATTGCAATAAAAATTTTATTTATGAATATTTTTTGATGAAATTTTACAGTTAGGTAGATTTTTTTACTCAAAATCTAAAATTAAATAAAAAGTTCGAATTTTCTTATTAGAAATCCCGGAATTCCCAAAAAAGTTTTAAAAAATCCCAAAAATGGGATTTTTTGGTTTTTTGCCTATTATATCCATACCAGGGGCGGGGTTATCGAAACCCGTTACAAAATGATTAAGAACATATTGGGTCATATAAAACTTTTCAAAAAGTATAAATTCTATATACATCTTCTTAGAAACTTTTTAGATAACTTAAAAAGAAAAAGATACTTTTTTCCCAAAAAAATGGCAAAAAATCGCCTTTTTTTAATTTTTTAAATTAAAATGCCTATAACTTTGGACTCAGTCATGATTTTTACATAATTCTTTCACTGCTTGATATATAAACTTGTTGTTAAGCGAATAAAAAAAGAAATGGCGAAAATCGGGAATATTTGGACCCGCTATTATCAAAAAACTAAAGTAAGAACGGTAAAAATTTTAAAATTTTAATTTTTAAATCGGAACTCAAATGAAGAAATAGGATCGTTTTAAAAATTTAACATAGCCGAGGTGTCCTAATTTGAGGACCCCCCGCCGGGCCCCTGGTTGGCCTATAAGGTCCAAATTCAAAACCTAAACTCGACAACACCTCCTCTTTGTGCATACCAAATTTCATTAAAATCGGATTAACCGTTTAGAAGTTACCGAATTATTTCCCTCTTTTTTTTTTCCTATACCACTGTGCATACCTCATAGACAAATCAACATAACCTCAGTATACCAAGTAGTTGCAATAGAAGTCAATCTAAGTTAAACGTTAACAGTGCTCTCATTTTATATACCACCATGCCAGCATATCTCTATAAATGAAATCTCCAACATCATATCATCTATTACCACGCCATTGCTGATTTTTGGCGACTTTAGCAGCTGGAACACGATCTGGGGCTCGACAAATAATAACAATAGAGGGATCTTAATGGAATTTAATGATGGTAGCCCAACCCACTTCTCCACCCATAATACTTACTCCCATATTGATCTCTCGCTTTGCTCGCTCCCCTTTGCATCCTGGGATGTACTTAATGACTTACATGGCAGCGATCACTTCCCTATTAAATTAATTCTAAAATTGTCAGAAGAAATCTTCAGGCCTGTCAAAGCTAAGAAATTTTTACTACATAAAGCTGACTGGTACAACTTCTCAAATTCTGCAGATAAAGAGATCGCATCTCGTCAAATAACACAATCCAGCAACCAATTTGCCGCAACAGTGACTAAATGCATTCTTTCTGCCGCCAATTGTCACATACCACAACTCACATATAATTATAGACCAGCTAGGTCGCCAGTCCCATGGTGGAATGATGCTCTTGCTGATTATAGGCACCTTAAGATGAAGGCATGGCAAAAGTTTAAATCCGCTCCTCATCAAGAGAATTTAATTGCATATAAAAAGCAAAACGCGGTTTTATTTAATTAAGGAAAGCAAAAATTGTAAGCTTTAAACGTTTCACTGAGGATATAAATAGGGACACGCCCATCTCAACAGTTTGGAATAAAATCAACAGAATTACACGAGAATCATCTACTAACGTTATCAAGACCATTAACACACAGCATGAGTCAATCCCTGATCCAAACAAAATCGCTAACCATTTGGGTGAGGAATGGGCCAAGTATAGTTCAGATGAAAACTTTCCACCTTTATTTAACTCGGCCAAGAACTCAGTCAACTTAATAGTCATAAATAGCACACAATATAGGATTGCCAGTCAGCATGAAGTTCCAATTTGTTTGTCAGAACTAAACAACTGCCTAAGTAAAGTAAAGGGCACTACGCCAGGCTTAGATCGCATTTCATATCAAATGATTAAACACCTTAAGCATACATCGAAATTAAAACTACTAGAAGCCTACAACACTATTTTTAACAGTGGCGTATTGCCACACACCTGGAAGCTGGCAGTAGTAGTTCCCATACCAAAAAATAAAAATCCTGCAACGGTTGGTTCCTTTATTGCTGCAAGAATGTCTTGGTTTATGGAAACAAAAAAACTAATCGCTAAGGAGCAAGTTGCTTTTAAAGCCAATAAGGGGTGCGATGATGCACTGCTGCATATGGACTACTACATCACCAATGCCCTTTCTGCAAAAAACCATGTCACTGCTCTTTCAATTGATTTTGAAAAAACATTTCATAGAATTGGGTCACATGTTATTTTAAACGTTTTAAAGTCTTGGCCGATTGGTCCTAAAATATTCAACTTTATAAAATCTTTCTTGGCAAATAGACGGTTTAAAGTCAGAGTTAATGGAACTTTATCAAAATCATTTCCTCTAAGTAACGGTATACCACAAGGATCACCGCTGTCGGTAGTCCTATTTCAGATTGCTTTTAACGAAATCAGTAAAATTATGTATGTTCACCAGATTTTAGATCATTGTCTTTATGATTTATATATTTTTTGTAAGAAGAATGACAATAGTGAGACAACTGATATTTTAACAGGCCTCCTCCAAAAAATAAACAACTGGACCAAATATTCCGGGGCAAAAATCTCTTTAGATAAAACAAAGAAATTTCATATATGCCGTAAGCACAATTGTGATTCTAATAACTACTCAATACAACCTGATGGTACGAATATACAAAATGTAAATAAGCTAAAAGCCTTAGGCGTTATATTTCTTCACACAACTACAGTTGGAAAGAACACCTGCTTCAACTTAAAAACTCTCTGTTGCCTAGGGTAAACATTATTCGCTATTTATCACATAAGAGCTTCGTGCATATCAACACTTTGTCATACTTAACTAAAACTCTCGTTTTATCAAAAATAGACTACGGTCTCATTCTTTACGGCAATTCCTGCAAAACTAGTTTAAATATAATAAAACCAACTTACCACCGTGCTGTCCGGGCATGTGTATATGCCTTCAGAACCACGCCGATTAGCAATATGCTTGCTGAAACGAGTCTCCCCAGTATAGAAGACAGAATTTATGAGGTCAAAGCAAGGTATTTACCAAAACTTCTAAACAGTACCAATTCTGTCATTGACAAGGACATCACCTCTATTATTAATAGTAAAAAGCCAAAGAGAATAATTTCAGCGATTGCAAAGTCCTTTGCTCTGACAGAAGAGTTAAACTTGCAACATAAAATGTCAAAAAAAGTTATTAAGAAGGCGCCTTGGATATTCAATTACTCCAGTATTGATCTTTCTCTGTCCAAACTCAAAAAGAGTGAAACTTCCGATATTACCTTCCTCAGCAGAACAGAAAGATAAACTAAAATCCAAAGGATGGCACTTTTTACATACCGATGGCACCAAATAGCAAGACACCCTTCCGGCATATGCCGTTGTAGGCGAAGACGGTAGGAACCTCATCTTAAAAACTCTTCAAGACTACTCATCTGTTTTTATGGCGGAAGCTTGTGCCATATACCAGGCGATCCGTCTCGTCTTAGCTGAAAAAATGAAATGTATTATTTCCACTGACAGCCTGTCGGTGATGAAAGCTATTTTAAGCACTTTCAACAACAAATGGAACATTACCATCAAAATACGCGAGTTACTTATAGGAAACGAGAATAAGGTAAAAATTTATTGGCTCCCAAGCCACATTGGCATCCCTGGCAACGAAAATGCAGATTTGACTGCTAAATATACGTCTAGTGCCCCAGTAATTATGGATGCAATAACGGAGAAAATTCATATGTCAATGAAATCGCTAATTTTGGTCGGAGGAGTCCAATTTTTTGTGTGGACATATGTTTTGATGCAATACATATGTTTTGATGCAATACATTATAATCAACAATAAAATCGATTTTGAATTTTTGGTTAGTTAGGGCCGTTTGCGTTTCAGGTGACGATATACTTTCTATCACCACTGATAATGGTGGAGGGTTTAGTATTTTCTTTTTAATCCTTTCCATTAAAAGTTGTTAATTTTAAAAATTCAGAAAATCGTAGGAATTCTTTAAAAATTGCATGTATCCATATCAGAGGAGTTCAATATTGAGATTTCATAGCACGCGTGATAGGGTAAGAAAATTCTGCTGACGCTAAGTTGATACACATACACTAGTTTATTTCTTCTTCCTCTTATGAGCAATATCAGTTGGTTTGCTCTCAACTTGAAAAACAAAATCAAATCAGTTGCTGATCAGCACTTGTCAAAGCAAGGTCTGTGCGCAACTTTTTTAAAAAACACACAGAAATACAACAACAAAATTTTGAGAAAGCTGAGAAGAGAATGATAGAGAACAGTTGATAGTTTTTTATATATAGACTTTGATATACGCTGGCTGTCAAAATGCATACTAAATACTTGACAGTTAGCATATACTCTATTGTTTGTAGTCATTTTATTTTGAAACGAATTCTGATCTCTGCTGCTTTTCCAACACAAATAAAACTATGGTGGTCTATGGGAGTATGTGTTTGAGCACCACTGATCCATATGGATACAAATTAATGTTCAGGTAATGTTTTTGGTGTATAAAAAAAACATTGTCATTTGTATTCAGATGCTGATACGGTACAGACGTTGCTGAAATAAAAAAATGCATAGAAAAATAAAGGACTCTCAAATTTAATTTTTTTTAATAATTTCGATGATTTCGATATATGATTATGAAACCAATTCGACTACAATTAATGTATTTTTAGCTGCTGAAACCAGTTTTTCTCTATCACCCACCATTTTCTCGCAAAAGGCATCAAATATTTTGTCCATATCCCAGCAAAAAAAAGTAGAATCTTCACCTCAAATAACATACTTGAAGTACTTCCAATTTTGGTGAAAAATCTATTAATTTTACATTAGCGTGTCATTGGAGGGATGTTGTGCAATTTTGACTACTTTGAACTACATACGTCTAATCTCATTTTTAGAAGCAGTAAAAATTCGATATTTGGATGAGGAAAAAAAATAGAATTTTCACCACAAATAACATACTTCCAATTTTGGTGAAAAATCTATGAATTTTACATTAGCGTGTCATTGGAGGGATGTTGTTCAATTTTGACAACTTTGAACTACGTCTAATCTTATTTTTAGAAGCAGTAAAAATTCGATATTTGGATGCCAAACCACATTCTTTCAACGTCTTGCTTATATAAATTTCATGGGTTCTTCATCAAAGTTTGATGTAGTTCGAATATGTTATTTGTAGTGACTTTTCTACATATCTTTCCTCACTTTTAATGGAGATTTTCTTAAAACTTTAAAATTTGTTTAACAAAATTGTTAATACGAATATATGTACATACTAATGTTAAAATCATGCTTGTTTCACCTAAATATGAACCAGTTAATTATCAGTTGAACCCATGTATTTACTACTTTTTTGCACGTCTTTTTTGCTGGCTTATTGTTTCTACGGTAATAGTAGCACAAATTCAAAAAATTAGATTTTTTGAACCAGCCAATTAAAACTTGTAGCGAAAGGATTAACTGTATCTTTTGGCAATTATTTTTATACCCTTCATTTTCGTGAGAAGGTGTCCTTAAAGATGGGGTGTCGATTAAGCTATGTCCGTCTGTCTATCTGTATGTTTGTTAAAAACAATTTTCTGAAGGCCCCAGGTATCTACGGGATGCAAATCTTTAATAATTCTGTCAGATATGCTTTCGTGAAGTTTCCAATTTAAATCAGTAAAATCTGTTCATAAATAACGGTTGTCTTGGAGTCCGAGACAACCTCTGAAAATTTAAAATTGCGATTTTTCATGCATGTTGAGACAGAAATAATAAACAAGCAACAACAACACACATAAACAAACGGAAATTTTGTTATTGTACTTCCTTGTTTAAAAAAAACAAAGCAAAGAAAGAACAACACGTTACGTTGCACAGTGGGTTCGATGGCACCTAAAGTGGCAATTAATTCGGGGGAGCAAAAAATAAGACTTTTTGGTACTTTTTCGTTCTTCAAAAATTCCTTTTTGAATTTTCTATCAATTGAATCTAGAAACATGAAATTAAGCATGCAGAGCCCGGATTAAGTAAGAACCTATAAAATGGGACAATTTGGTACTTTTTTGTTCTTCAAAAGGGTACTTTATAAATTTTCTATAATATTAAACCTAGATACATGAAATTAAGTATGTAGAGCCCAGATTAAGTGAGAACTTATAAAAGAGAACTTTTTGAACATTTTCGTTCTTCAAAAGGCCTTTTTTGAATTTACTATAATATTAAAGCTAGAAACATGTAATTAAGTATGTAGAGCCCGGATTAAGTGGGAATTTTGCGTTTAACTGGTATTTTTTTATTTTTTGTAATAAAATTTATACTGACAGATATTTTAACACATCATGAAGAAGGATATATAATATTCGGTACAGCCGAATACAGGAATCTTTCTTGTTTATTAGGAAATTAAACATATATACATAATTTAGACAGAAAAACTCACCTAAATAACAAAAGTATCCATTTAAAGGTAACGTTTCCAGAGCAAACCAATAATTAGTTACATCTAACACTGGGGCAATACAAGAAAGGGCACCGATAATAAATGTATATCTTAAAGCTGTTCGTCTGCATAAGCCCGGGTTTGTTACAGCCATCATACGGTATCCAGCACGCGAATAGTCTGGTCTTAAGTTCCAAGATAGCGCATTAAAATGAGGGAACTGCCATGCATATAACAAACCAGCTAATATCCAAGCTCCCGCATCCAGACTACCACAACAACCTGCCCAACCCATTAATGGAGGAATAGCACCGACAGCAGATCCCACCCATGTGTTCAGTATTGACATTCGTTTCATTGGGGTGTAAATTGATGTATATAGGAAAAGATTGCCAAGTCCTAAGGCTGCTGTAAGGCCATTTACTCCAAAGTACAACATACTTAGTCCAGAAGCGGCTGAAACCACAGCAAATCCTACCGCATGTAACGGTGTCAATTGTCCTGTCACAAGCACCCGACTTTTCGTTCTTGACATTTGCGAATCGAATGGAACTTCATGGTATTGATTAATAGAATTTGCCGCTGCTGAAACAAGACCAGTACCTAAAGAACATAACAAAAACGATGCTGGATCAAATGGCGCCGGAGCCATGGCATATCCGCCCATTGCTGTTATTACCACAAGTGCTGAAATGTAAAATTAATAGGTATATTGAAAAATGTTCATTGTAAAATTTATTTTTTTTTATTTAAAAATTATCGATTACGAATGAAAAATATGTCCCATGGTGTAACAAATTAAAACAAATACACTTCTGTTTTTAGTCACGTATGATATCGCCATATTTTAATCCATATTTTTGGAAACAAGGTTCCAAATGCAAATATATTATTCCTTTTGCAAATATAGTATTCTCTAAATTGAACAGAATGACAAAAGTGTACTCCTATTTTTACAAAATCTATACCACTCTGAAAGCGTAGGAACGTCACATACAATCGTATGGAATTGCCCATATGTTTTGGTTGTTAGCCCATTCTTTAATTTCAGTTTTTTTTTTAATGGATGTCGAAATTAAAGTGGCATTTTACGAAATTAAAAGAAAATTAAATATAATTTATTTAATATTCTTTACAAAAAAAAAACACTATTGATGTTATATGTTAATATATTTCTTTACAAAAAAGTAGTTCGTTTTATCCAAAGATTCGTAATAACTGAGTTCGTTATAAGAGATGATTTTTTGTATGAAAATAGTTACCAAAATATCGGAACTTGAAAAATTGTTCGTAACAACCGAGAATTCGTTATAACAAAGTTCGTTATAAGCGAGTTTGAGGGCATTTTAATTTGGTCTTTAAAAATTTTAGCTTCGGGAGCAAATGCATATTATTACATTAATTTTAATTTATAGTTTTAACACTTAAATTATTGTAAAAGCATGGTGCTTAAACTCATTATTGTAAATTAGAATAATACATTACTGTTTAAGTGTACATATGTTTTTTGTTTAACCACATACCCGGGTATGTTTTTCATTTTTGAAGTGATATATCTCGAGATCTATATATCGTATCGGCTATGGACTATGCTTTCAGAGTAATGTTTTCTATACATTTTCCAAAAATTTGTTAGATATATTTATATTAAACCGATTTATGTCCGATTTTCTATTTTTACCTCGTATACAAATTACATATATGTCAGTTATCGGACAAAAATTAAGTTTCATTTTAAATTTTATGTTTTATTATTAGAATTATATATATTCTTGTATCTTATGAAAAAAATTTAACTAAACAACAAATTTAGTTTCAAATACAGAGTCTTGTGTCTTTATTCATAAATTTGAATTGTGATATATTTGTGGACCCTGTAACATTAACAAATATGGGCCGATTTTTATGAAATAATTTTTTTATTGCATATGACTTAGTAAAGTAAAATTATGTTGATTATAATAATTTTATTCTCATATAAACAAAAATATTTAAGTTTAAATTTTAAAATTTTAATTTTTGACCATGACTTAGCAATCTTTTTTGCAAAAAAGTTCCCTACTTATGAAAGCAAAAACAATTTCTTTAATGCTAATCGATTTTATACACCTTAATAAATAATATATAAAAAGTTTTGTTCAACTATCTTTCCCGGTCACTGAGTAATAGCTTCTTGAAGTAAAAATTTTACAAAGTAAAATTCTGCATAATGTACATTATACGTTATGAAGGCGTTTTTCTTTAGGTTTTTTGCCTATGATATTTTTGTTAATAGGAAAGCAATAAGAAAACTTAAAAAAAATGCTAAAATTTAATGGTTTATGATAAAAAACTATTTAATTTATATATACAGACATATTATTAAATTAGTTTTAATAATAATCTGAATTATATATAGAAATGTATAAAAAGATGAAATAGCCATATAAATTGTATGACATACCAGGGTATGTTGGGTATTGATGTACGTAATTTTGCTCGGGTATAGACAAGACGGTTAAAATACTTTCATTGTATTAAAAAAAAGTCTCAATAAGTATTAACATTAATATTGAGTTCTCATTTATGGTGAAGTTAATTAGGTGCAAAATTTACATAATAAAAGTAAGTATGTTTGTTTAAGTACAAATCGATTATTTGCGGTATTTTTCCTCTAAGTGTAAATCCTAATGATTTACTACTTTAGTTTACATCTTTGATGGAAAACTATTATTATTTCAACGAGTAAACCGCTAACTGTATTTAAACTTTGTTAGCCTCCATACTTAGAAAGTAGTAGTTGTTTACCTCTCGTCATATAGAAGCCTTAAAGAGCACTTCTTGTTGTGCATACATGCTTAAGGTAATATATAAATAAAGGAAGACAAATCTTCTCCTTTTATAAAACTAATAATTCTTTGTGTTTTATTCTTTTTGTGCATTTACACTGAACCATATCGGATTGACGCCGAAACATTGGTCGCTTCGAACCGAATAATTACATGCTCTTTTCGAATCGAGGATAAAACACTAAGAAGGACATACTCCAACGTATGAAAGGAAGACTCCTTGCCAAGGAATTTTGTTGGAGATTTCTTTAAGCCTTAATTTAAATAAGGTTAGTAAATTGATATTAAAGTGATTGTGTCAAAAGGAAAAAAGTATATAAACATACATAAATACATAGTATGTATATACGTGTGTGTGTTTTATAAAGAAAAAAGCAAAGAAAACAACAAGTGTCTATTGTCAAAAAAAGGGAATTAATAATTTATAATAATTTATTGTGAATTAATTTTAATCCCTATTTAATACATCCTTGCGCGATTATATTTTATACAGTACCTGTTGACAGATAGTGATCGGTACTTTTATAATCAAGGCTGCGTTTGTTTACATTGGACAACAGCCATAATTGATAATTAAAAATTGCATTTGTTTTTCGGCAAATTAATAAAAAATTAACTTTTCACTATTTAAAGAAAATTATTTTGGTGTTAATTTTTGAGTGAAATAAATAGTGATCAAAATAATTCGTGACTGCATTTAATGCAAGGTTTGTTCACACAAATTTAATATTAGTAATTGTGTTGTGAAAGATAAAATTCTTCTTCTTCCTCCTTTTACTAATTTATTGTTAGTTACCCTACGGTCGGTCGATTTGACTTTTAATAATTTGTTTGGAAAGTAACAATACAATTTCGATTTTTTGTGATTTTTGAAAGCTGCTTCCTATTTTTATAGTATTTTACCAAAATAAATCCAATCTTAAAATTGTGAAAAATGCCTTTGACAGCCCTCGAACGTTTCACTCGTGCCTCAGACGCCGTTATAAAATTTGAGGCAAACTTTAATAATATACGCGAGGAAGAACATCACGTGTACTACTTCGAAGTTTTGGAAAGTGAATTGAAGATGTGTTGGGAAAAGGTGAAAATTACTTTCGATAAGTGTTTAGACGATCTTGAACCTTCTGAAGACGCTGAGCCAGAAGATATTCAAGTGGCTGAAAGTAAATTCCAGAGTACCCTTAATGTTTATGCGCGATGTTCAAAGTCGATAAAAATTAAGATTGATGAATTGGAAGCAAAGACTAAGCCTAAAGTTTCCCATCATCCAAACAATGATTCAAATTTTGATAATGTTAGTCATAATCTACCTCTTCCGCCATGTGATACGGACATCTTCAACGGCGATTATCTCTCATGGCCTACATTTAGGGATCTTTTCACTGCTTTATATATTAATAACAGTCGGCTGAGTAATATCGAACGATTATGTTATTTAGTGAAAAGAACAGATAACGAAGCGAGAGAAATTGTATCTAAATGTCCGTTGACTAATGCTGGGTTTGATATAGCGTGGAAAAGTTTAAAAGATACATACGAAAATCCTCGAATGCTAGTTAATAATCAGTTAAAGTGTTTGTTTGGTTTAGAGACAATAACAGAAGAGACTAGTTCCTCTTTGAAAAGGTCGATATATGAGATTCCCACTCAAAATTGGGATCCAATTATCGTTTTTACTTGCATACAAAGACTGCCCTCTCAGACAGTGACACTATGGGAACAAAGTGTTAAGGACAAAACTGCCTTATCTTTATGGAAAGATTTGGACATGTTTTTGACCGAAAGAATCCAAACGTTAGATTGCATACGCGATCTTAAGAGTTCCAATACTGATAAGGAAGGCATTGAACGCAAGGAAAAGACACATGTTTTGAATACAAGTCCTACGAATGCTTGTGTTTTATGTAAAAAACCGGGTCATTTACTTCGTTTTTGCCGTCAGTTTGATAGAATGTCTATTACTGAGAGATTTAGAACGGTTAAAAAATTTCATTGCTGCATAAATTGTCTAGCTAACTCACATGAAGTTAATGATTGTTTAAGTGAACATCGTTGTTCTATTTGTAATAAGCGGCACCATACTTCACTACATCGGGATTCTTCAGCTTCGCAAAACTCTAGAAATGCACTTACTGAGTCATTAGATGACAACTCTTCTTTGGTTTTACGACCATACAATCACACTCCTAATGACCAACGACCTACTAACACGTCAACTGCATTGGTAGAAAGACCGACTACGTCAGGCACTATAGTTGAACGACAAGTATTTCATACTAGTCAAAATTATTCTACTCCTTTGGGTACACTGACTAGCAATGTACCTCCTACTTCATTAGATGACAATTCTAGTGTGGTTCTACGACCCACTAATCCAACTCCTAATGACCATCTGCCCACTTTGTCAGGTACAACAGCTGGAAGACCTACTACGACAGGAACCATTACTGAACAACAAGTATTCCATACTCGTCGAAATCATTCTGTTCTATTGGGTACAGCAACTGTCGACTTGATACACAATGGTTGTAGATATCAAGTTAGAGCTTTAATTGACCCTGCTTCAGAATGTACTATTATTTCTGAAAAGTTGAGGAAAAGATTCAAAATTCCAACCATTTCCGAAGCAGCGAAGTTTTCGGGCGTAAATGAGGAATTTTCGGCCATTTCGACGAAGACTTGTAATTTGATAATAGGTTCTAGTACTGATTCATCATTTTTATTAAACACTTCGGCATCTGTTTTGCCAAGCATTTCAGGAAATCTGCCTTCGGTTTCGGTTAATGCCGACAAATTGCCAAATCATCATTTGGCAGATTCGAATCCCTTCGGGAACAGACCCGTGGTATTATTATTAGGAGCTGATGTATACCCCCAGCTTATTTTACCCGGAATTAGGAAAAAAGTACTCGGATCATTATTGGCTCAAAATACAGTATTTGGTTGGATATTAACCGGTCCTGTAAATAGTATTATTTCATCTACTACGAAGGAAAGATATAGGCCAACTAAAAATAGCTACATTCCAACATGGAATCGTAATGAACCCAAATGATGTAGGAACTAGTTAGTTTATCAATCTGTAATAGAACCGCTACTAATTAAAATATTTGTAAATCATTATTTTTCATTTCGTCTACGACAAGGCACTACGTGCAAACACTTACTATAACCTTTTACGAGGTAATATTTAAATATAGATAATTCGAGATTTACGTCTATCCCTAACGCTGTATTAATAGAATCGTAAAAGATGGAAAGAAGAATTTTTAAATAATTTTACTATTGATCGCTTTGTATGGCAGACTTGTTGTTTCGAATTCCTAAATGATCACTATATATCAATTTACTTTACTAACCTTTTCCTAAATTATTTTTAATATAGCAAGAGTCCTAAGTGATTCAACCGGAGTCTCATCATGGCTCAACCAGAGTCTCTTAATGGCTCAACCAGAGTCTCATCATGGCTCAACCAGAGTCTCATCATGGCTCAAACGGGTCCATAATGACCCAAGTAGAAAAAACTGGAGTCTGATCATGGCTCATTTTAATTTGGAAAAAACAGTCCACGAGAGTCCTTCATGACTCGTCATTTATTTAGTTACAACACCTTAAGTGTTGCAAGGGGGCCGGCAATGTTTAAGTACAAATCGATTATTTGCGGTATTTTTCCTCTAAGTGTAAATCCTAATGATTTACTACTTTAGTTTACATCTTTGATGGAAAACTATTATTATTTCAACGAGTAAACCGCTAACTGTATTTAAACTTTGTTAGCCTCCATACTTAGAAAGTAGTAGTTGTTTACCTCTCGTCATATAGAAGCCTTAAAGAGCACTTCTTGTTGTGCATACATGCTTAAGGTAATATATAAATAAAGGAAGACAAATCTTCTCCTTTTATAAAACTAATAATTCTTTAAGTTTTATTCTTTTTGTGCATTTACACTGAACCATATCGGATTGACGCCGAAACAATGTTTGTATACAGATTATTTAAATACGTTTTTGGTTTAATGATATTAACAAAATTTATCTGTTTATATTTTATAATTACTTTTTAATATGATAACATGAAACTTGAAATTTTTGTTAATTGAAATATTATTTATATGTAAATGGACTTTTTCCATGGATATTTTGTTATTTAAAGTCCCATAGTTTGGGATCGGCTATTGTTTGTTCTTTGTGATACATTAGAATACGATATTGTCACCCCTATTCTGCATTTCAATTCGAGTCGAAATTTTTTCCTTTTGGCAACTTTGGTAGTCTGTATTTCGATTCGACTCTCCGCCACATAAAAAACAACTTGAAAAAACGAAGCTTTGATCGTAATGCAGAATACACTCAATCGTAAAGCATTGAAACGAAATGGAATTGCTTCTTCTTTTTCTTACGATTCAGTTTTTTGTTGGAATACATTTTTTCGATCGTAGCGTAACTGAATGCGTAAACGTAATCGAAATACAGACTAGGGGCGTATAACTTTGAAAGTAATTATTTCATTACAATAACTCGGACCGTTGTCGTTTCAAACAAGATATAGCATTCATATTATATTGCGATCACTTAAAATGTGAAATTAATAATATTTGTTCTAGTATTCACTAATTTAAACAACAAACAGTAACATACAGAAGGTGACAATGCCAATAACTAACTCTAATCATCGGATCTAAAATTTCTTCTTGTCCAAAATAATAAGTTTTTATTGGTAGCATTATTGTATACTGTATACGAAGGACTGGAAAAAATAGGGGAAAATTAAGTGACACATATTCAAAATATCTTATTCTTGAGTTAAAAAGTTTTTTGATAGATATCCCTCTCGCATGCCATTCTGAGACTATAAAGTCGTTAAAGGAAATTGTATAAGCTTTCTTTTGAGCACAAAAGACTAAGGTTAAATACTATATTATTTATACAAAAAAGCACCAGCCTATCTGTGCGAACAATAAAATTATGTAGGTGATCTACAACCATATACATAGTCTGAGAAATGCAGATGACTTTAGACTGCGATCATCAAATAACTCAACTCCGCACTTATTTAATTTATATAAAAGACTTAAACCATATGCCAACAAATATAAAAAAAGAAAGAAATTAATATGTTTTTAGAAAAGAATGTGTAGACTTTGTTTAAAACAATACAACTGTATTTTTATAGAGCTGAAAATTTACTTGATGATTAGCTAATAAGTATTAAAAGTATTAGTAATACTAATAAATAAAGGCTCATTTTAAAAAAATAAAAAACTAAAAAAAAAATATATAAAAAATGAAACAATTATGGAATAGCTATCTGAACTCCTTTGGACAATTTTTGCTAGAACCAATACGTGAAAAGTTAACTCATTTGAATAAAACCCTATATGAACAAAATATCCAACTTTGACCCCCTCTGGACCGATAGAGCTGAAAATTTGTATCACTTGACACGAAATGACCCATATATAAAAATTTATTAGAATAAAGTTTTCAAGAATACTTAGGTTCTAAGTGGATAAATAAACTACAAATCAATCATGAAATTTAGATTGAAATAAAAAATGTTGATTTTGGACCAAATGTAGTTGTATAAATGTATTTGTTAAAATTTCGGACATTAAGTCAAAAGTTCTTGCAAATATGGATTTTTAACTTATATACTCACATGTTAATCTGAATTTTGATAACTTCTTGTAATTACTGAGGAGCTTTCCCTTTTCTAAACTTGGACTAGGCTGCCAAACATGTCGTGTTACTTCAAGACTGTTTATGGTTGCTCCATCCTCTGTGGAAGATTTAATTTCTCCATCTTTAGTGACATTAATATTTTTGGAGTTTGTCGTATCTTTGGAATAAGAGCTAACGTCTTTATTAACTTTTTCAACACCACCTGCAAAGTTCTATATGAATTGATTAGAATGTTTACATAATTATAAACAAAACATTCTCTTACGCGCACTGACTGCTTATAAATGTTGTTTAAAAAATAAACATTTTGTGTTGATCTGTTGAGAACTAATTTAAACATAATTTCAATTATTTTATTAATATAAGTGAACAAATATTAAATAATTATATCATTCTTTAATTTAAAATTGTTTAGTAGCACTAATTATATTCCGATGGTAAATAACGTGGGAACAGTGGTGCCACATTTGAAGAACTAATGACATATAAAACAGGCAGCCAGATTTCTTTTAGCTCAAACATTGAAACCAGTACTGCCATTGTATACAGTATTTGCAGTTGATATACAGTGGAGAGCAAAAGTGTCCTCATGTTGCCTAATTTTCTAATAACCTTACTATAATTTGTTTTAGCTCAGATATGTTAACGAAAATTGACATGTTTAACCTATGTTCACAATGCTGGAGTACTCACTCTGCACCCCAGTAAAAAATGTTAACTGTTTAAAATATAGGTTGGAATAATTTCATTTTATTAATCTGTTGTAATATTAAAGTTTATGGCGTGTTTAAAACTATAATTTTTACCAGCAAAATTATTTATTTATTTATTTCATCAAAATGTAATATAAAAGCCACAATTAGCTTATAGTGATAAAATATTGCGAAATTTTGAGTAATTTTTAAAAATTTTAAGAAACTTTTCAATACATTAGTTTTATTTTTCCCATGCTTAGGAGGTCTGCGTACATAAGATTCGGGACACCCTAATGAGATTTAATATCGATATTTATATACATAAATAGATACATTTTGATGGAAAATTTAAGTGATCACAGATTTTTATTGTTATCCCGATTTTACAATAAATTTAAATTTTATATCTATATATATAAAAATGAATGTGTGTTTGTATGTTTGTTTGGACTTTATAGACAGCTGAACCGATTTTCACAGTCTCTTCCTGTATGGCTCAAAGGAACAATAGGCTACTTTTTACTTTACTTTAATATTTTAAGTGGGCGACGTGCCACGCCCACATACAAAATAAGTATTAAAAGTCGCATATCTCAGAAACTGCAAGAGCTACAGTCCTCAAATTTTGTATGGAAAACTTTGACATATATTTTCTAATCATCACATATTTTTATTGTTATCCCGATTTTACAATAAATTTAAATTTTATATCTATATATATATATATATATATATATATATATATATATATATATATATATATATATATATACATATATATATATAAATGAATGTGTGTTTGTTTGGACTTCTTTTGAATGAATGTGTGTTTGTATGTTTGTTTGGACTTTATAGACAGCTAAACGGCTGAACCGTTTTTCACAGTCTCTTCCTGTATGTCTCAAAGGAACAATAGGCTACTTTTTACTTTAATATTTTAAGTGGGCGGCGTGCCACGCCCACATACAAAATAAGTATTGAAAGTCGCATATCTCAGAAACTGCAAGAGCTATAGTCCTCAAATTTTGTATGCAAAACTTTGACATACATATGAACACATACGAATTAGATTAGCTATAGTGGGTCCATATACAAAATATATCTGAGAAAATATTACAGCTAGAGTCCTCATTTCTTTCGGAGACATTTTAGTATCAACATGAATGTTTAGGACAAAATTGGAGTTTATAAACCGGTTACCCGGTTAACCTAAAAACGGTTTTTTGGTTTTCCGTTAACCGGGTTATCCAGGTTTTATGTTTCGGTTAACCGGTTTCAAAAAATTTTAATTTTTAGTACAAAATTGTATGTTTTTTTTTTACTTTTTATTGTGATTCACATTTTTAAAAATTTTGGATAGATAATTCTAAACGTTGAAAACAGAACTAAGATTGTTAAACAAAAGTTAGGAAATGTTATAAATATATTATGTATATAAAATGGAGATTTACAATTTCAGACAATCAGGAAATTAGTAAAAAGTTGGCATTTAAACCAATAAAAAATTAACTATTTATACATGATGGTCCTGGACATACCATTTTTTATTGATATAGATGCATTATGAATTAAATACTAAAATTCATTTATCTGGAAAACTGCGGACTTTCATAAGGGGACGGATTGAACACAAAAATTCGTATATCGGAGAAACTATTAGAGCTAAAATTAAAATTTTGCACAAACTACTGTGACATCCATGTGAACATTTGGGTAATAAATTGGCGGATTAGATTTTAAGGGCGTGATACTTCCCATATAAATTAAATTCAAAAATTCGTTTTTCTATGAAACTATTTTAGCTAGAATCTTTAAATGTTGTACAAAGAATTTTAACATCTATTTGAACATTTATGTGAAAAATGGGCGGACATTTATTAGGGGGACCTGTCTCCTCCATATGACTTAAGTACAAAAATTCGTTTAAAATACACCATATAAATTTAATATAAAAATTCGTATATCAGGGAAACTGTTAGAGCAGTTAGAGTTAGAGAGGGTAGCGAAGCACACTGGGTATAGATAGTTTTCTAAATAAAAGTCGATTTGTATGGAAAATATAAGTGATCACGGGTCTTTATTGTCTTTTTGAGAGTTATTTATTAAACAATAACTGAATTAAGTTTATAAAAGTAACTTTTTTAGGAAGATATGAATGGCTTTCTTATATTAAGTATTTACAGTCAAACTCGCTTATAACGAACTCCGCGGGACCAGTAAAATTCCTTCCTTATAAGCAAAGTTCGCAATAAGAACGAAAAAATAAAGTGGCATATTACGCCATTAAAAGAATATGAATTGTAAATTTAATTCATAATCTTTACAAAAATACACAATTGATTTTATGTGATTATATCAGAGACAGAAAATAATTATTATCTATGAAATTTTTGTTTAAAAAAATCAGTACGAAAGAATTGTCCTAGAAATGTTTTGAATGTACCAAAATATTTCCCAGACCTTTTTTAATCGATTTCTTCAATAATTTTTTTTCTTGATTTTTAATAATAAAAATTGAACATAAAAATTATTTTTTTGTTTCAATAAAAATTTATTTATCTGTTTTTTTTTTTTTTAATAATACTCACTCAGTAATTTTTATTTATTCAAACAAAAAATATAAATCTATCAATGATTTTTATTTTTCTAAACAAAGAATAAAATCACCTAAAGAATTTTAATTTTCTAATTTTCGAATCTAATTTCTGTAAAGAAATTTTACCAATTTTCTATTAATCTCTGTTTAAACCCGATCATTTTTAATGTGTTTTAAAGGTAAATATCGCATAATGAATTTTATAACTAATTTCAAAAAATAAAAATCATTGCCTGATTTTTATTTGTGGTTATGGTTTAAAAATTATTTGTGTTTTTATACCCTTCACCTTCGTGAGAAGGGTATATATGTATATACGTTTGTCATTCCGTTTGTAATTTCCAAAATATAATTTTCCGACCCTATAAAGTATATATATTCTGAATCCTTATAGATAGCGGAGTCGATTAAGCCATGTCTGTCTGCCTGTTAAAATCAGTTTTCTGAAGACCCCAGATATCTTCAGGATCCAAATCTTCAAAAATTCCATCATAAAAAATAAGCAACAACAACACTGCTTATTCATTGCGTCGTGTATTTTGTTTTTGTTTTTTGAGTATTTCGTTGGATGGCTGTGTGACACACAGTGTGTGTTTCATTGCCTTGTGTATGTTGTTTTTGTTTCTTAGTGTTTGGATGGCTGTGTGTTTCATTGCCTTGTGTATGTTGTTTTTGTTTCTTAGAGCGGGTTTTTGAGATGGTAATCAAATGCCAATTAATAATCAGATTAGTTAATCTAAAAATATATTTAATCTTATGTTAATCCCCTTTGATGTTTTTGAGTTCAAGATTAAACTTCGCAGTGTTGCCATACAAAACAACAGAAAATTTCACTGTTTGTTATCAAAACAATGCATATTTTATAAAAAAGAAGAAGACAATGGTAAATTTAATATGAAAATTAATGAAAACTTAAATTAAAAACAAAAAAATGTATTTTGAAGTGTCCATAATTTATACTAATCAATAAATGGAACATTTTAATGTTTATATTTATAAAAATTTTATTAATTTTTTTGCATCAGCTGTTTACACTTTTGCATTTTTTGCTTAAGATTAAACCACCTCCATACATCTTTCGAGGATTAATTTTAATTTAATCGCTAATCTTTCACCTAAAGATTGGCCCTTAGTGTATTCAGTTTCGTATGTTTGGATGTTTGTTGGTTTCATTGCGTTGTGTATTTTGTTTTTGTTTTTAGTGTATTTCGTTTCGTATGTTTGGATGTCTGTTGGTTTGCCTGCCTTGTGTATTTTGTTTTTTGTGTGTTTATTAAGGGTGATGGCAACTCTTAAACAAATTTACACACATACGATTTTTTTTGATTGTGTTAGTGAAAAAAAACTCACACGCACTGTTTTGATGAAAATCAAAATACTTTTGATTTTCAACAGAAATTGTGTGTTCTGAATGAACACTTTGTGAATTGCCATATACACCCAGAATGGAGGAAGGTCAAGATTGTACCTATACCCAAAAGGGACAAACCACTGGATGACTTTCGCAATTTTAGGCCCATAGCTTTAATATCTGTTTTTGTGAAGATTATTAACTTAATGTTCAAGTCATACATGGAGAATGTTAATTTTCATCTTCCGTGTATCCTTGTTGAAATCAAGGGGTTACAATGTTGTGTTGGCCACTGTTCGATTGAGGACCCTAACACATTTGTTTTTCAGTATGCTGATGACTTTTTAATTGTTTCATATGATGAATTTTTTGACTCTGCAGTTTCGAATCTTGGCCACAAAGTATACAGAGGTGTCACTTTTGACATTTAAAAAAGTCTAAAATCAGCTTTTGTTTGATTTTGAAATTGTTTGGTGAGAAGAGGTATATAAAATACAGCTAAAAAAATTATTGAATTCGTTTTGTGCGAAAGAGAGGGAAATAGTTTTTTGCTCGTGACGCCTCTGTATACCCTGTGTCTTGGCCGTAAACTTACCTCTTTTGGTAGTCATTGTAATTCTCTTAACTTGACGTTTAATAGTTCGAAGACTAAGACTATGTATTTTGGAGTTACTCCCACGAAAATTGTCAAGCTGGCTATTGATGGTACACCTATTGAAATGGTGAAATCCTTTAAGTTCCTTGGTATGACAATTAAGAATACCCTATCATTGAATGAGCACTATGACCGTGTTACTCGCGAATCTTTGTCGGCGGTCAATCTTCTGAAAAAAATGACTAGTGTGAAAGCAGGTCTCAGACCTGATGTGGTCTTAAATTTTTATAGGAGCTTTGTAAGGGGCAAGATTGAATATGCTCGCTCTGTTACGGCCCATTCTCCTCAGTATATTGATAATAGGATTAGGACCTTACAGAATAATAATCTACGTCGTTGCCTTGGTTTCAGCCCTTCGACACCTATTCAAATTCTGTATGTTTTGGCGAATGAACTGCCCCCGCACCTGAGGGCTTCTTTACTTGCCTCTAAGGAATTGTTGAAGATCATCTTATATGACAGTGATTTGTTTAGGGAGATTAAATCTGCGCCTAAACTTCATACTCGAATTTGAATTTTCGGGGCAACCAAACTTAAAATTTCCTCGTATGTATCTCCATCCATGCGTAAATAATTTCGAAAATCATTTGGAGAACTCAATTTGAGCTCATTGAGCAAATTTTTGTGCGAAAATACATTCCTTTTCTTGTACTACTCTTTCATCCACAGACGCTTTACGTCTTTTTGCTTCTTTTTTTTATATATTTGAGCCAGTGCAATAGCTATGCAACAATTAATTGTTTTTGGACATATTATCTCGAATGTTTTTCAATAAAACAATTTTTTATTAATAAGAAAATAATTTCAAAAAATAAAAAAATGACATTTATATTAATGATAAAAATTTTCAGTGTTGACACAACGCATAAAATTTTTTCATGCACTTTTTATCAGCATGCGGTAAAAAAACGATGCCGTCGCAAAATCTAAATAAAAATGAAATTTATGCTTCTTCTTCCTCAATGATTGCTGGAATAAATTACTAACACATAAACAAGTTTTGATCAAATGTGGACGTGTGGCCATGCGGCTTTAAATAAACTTTATTTCGTTTAGCGTTGTTGTTGTTCATTATGTTTTGCTATTGCGATAATAATGATATAGTCGGGAAAATGAAATATTTAAATTAAAATTTTATAAAATTGATATTTTTTAAATACACTATGGTGAAGGGTATATAAGATTCGGCACAGCCGAATATAGCACTCTTACTTGTTTATTATTGATTTTTATTTGAAAAAGTTCTCAGTAATTTTTACGGAAAATATACAAAATACAAATCAAAAGCAATTTGTATTTTCTGAGAAATGAAATACAAACCAAATAAAATGTTTAATTTTAACTTTTTTAAATAAAATAATAACAATTACTGTCTCTGGATTATATACATATTTCTTAACAATTTTCTTTCAAACAAAGCTGAATATTTTCCTATGATTTCAAGACATAATTTTTTAAGCTCATTATAAAACAAGTAAGATTGAAATATTCGGCTGTGCCGAATCTTATATACTGACCATCAAACCGTATGCCGTAAAAGGAATGTTGCCCTATAAACATCAGGGTGATATTACTCATCAGATTTACTGAGGAGGACCTTATATGAGAGGTAGGGTGAATTATTGACCGATCAACATAAAATTTGATAGATTTTGGCTCACATGGAACTTATGTGTGTCGAATTTCATCGCTATACTCGTAGTTTTAAGACAGTAATTAACGTTAAAGTCAATTTCTGAAGGGGACCTTATATGGGCGATAGGTTCATTTATGGACCGCTCCGCATAAAATTTGGTAGAGAGGTTTTCGCTCGTAAGAGACTTACATATGTAAAATTTCATAGTAATGAGGGTTAATGTCATTTTCTGAAGGGGACCTTATAAGGGGGTGGGGTCAATTATTGACCGATCCATATAAAATTTGGTAGAGAGATTTTGACTCGCATGAAAATTAAGTGTGTCGAATTTTATCGCTGTATTCTAATTTTTAAGACAGTAATGAAGACTATAGCCTTTTTCTGAAGGGGACTTTACATGGGTGGTAGGGTCAATCCTAATAAAATTTAGTAGGGAGATTTTGGCTCATATGAAACTTATTTATGTCGATTTTCATCGCTACCTATAGAAATATTTTACCTATAGAAAATATTTGTGGAAAATTTCAACCCTCTAGCTCATACTGTTCGGACTCTATCGTGCTTTCAACAGACGGACGGGCATGTGTTGGGATGCTGAATTAAAACACTGATTTCGGAACAATATGTTTATAGATATGAAGCACAAGTTTTATTTAAGTAAGAGTTCAAAAAAGGAAGTAGAAGATACCAATAAAAGGAATGTATTAAAAGTTACAATAAGAGTTGCACAAAAATGCATTATAAAAAGTAAAAACTGTGATGCCAGATTTTCTCACTCCAACACCTCCACTAAAAGCTGGCTAAACTTTGGAAATGCCCAACATCCTGGCGCATTTTAGGTGTTTTTCTTTGGTTACAGGTTTAGTCAGGAAATCAGCAGCCATTTCTTCGGACTTTCTATATTTTGTTGTTTTGCGTATCATTCCACAAATTACTGTGGAGTTAACGTAACCATTCTGCCTCTTGGACGGCTATGGACATAGCCATAAACTCGGCTTCGGTTGTAGATAGGGCCACAGTTGATTGCCGTTTACTACACCAACTTATTGCGCCTTTTTGTAGAAAAACATAGCCTGAGCCAAATCGCCTATCTGTTGGATCACTAGCGTTGTCGGCATCGCAAAAACCAAACATTTTTAAATCAGCACGGTTTGAGTACTTAACTCCCAAATCGATTGTGCCTTTGAGATAACTAAAAACTCGTTTTAATGCCATCCAATGTGAATTGTCGAAGTTGTTGTTGAATTTGCTGAGGTAATTAACGGCATAAGCTATATCGGGTCGAGTACCCTGTACCAAAAAAAGTAAACTTCCAAAACTGCCTCTTGGTATGGTGTATTTTCAAGCTTCTTGAAATCTCTAGTAATTGAAGGATTTTTTAACTTTGTGTTGACATCGAAGGGTGTTGATATGGGATTGCAATATGCCATGTTAAATTTTCTTAAAATTTCTGCTGTATATGTAGATTGGTCAATAAATATTTCTCCTCTCTCACGATTTCTTGAAATTCGAATACCAACACAGCTACTAGCCCCCCCCCCCCCCCCAAATCCTTCATTAAAAACCGGTTCTGTAGCTCACTTTTAACTTTGGATTTCAATTCGTTGTTATTTGAGAAAATTAACATACACTGCGATAAAAAACATTTGGGTTTCGGCAACGTGAAAATAGATACATGGTTCAAGCTTTGAGCGTTGTAAATTAATTTCATTTAAAGTCTGGTCTAGTTATCTACTCACGACTTGCCTGCTTTAATCCACAGATCGCTCAGCGTTTCTCTTTATTGGCTAGCATCACTTCGATTTAGGGCGTCCTGTACTGTTATCGGATCATCACTTACATTTGCCTGCACTGTATAAGTATGAAAGTCTGTCATATTGACTGGTTTACGGAGCCGCTCGGAACGACGGACTTCATTATTTTCTGTGAATTGTGGAACATTTTCTTCAAGAGTATCATCTGGTACGTAATCTGGGGAAACATCATCATCCGGTTGACCATCAGAAAAATCATCATCATCGGCATCAAAATAATCTTCACTGGGATTATTAGTAACGTTGTTGTAACTAGTCTCCCTAAATCTACGTTTAGTAATTGCTCACTTTTTTGATTTTTACAGTTGTGGAGGAAATCATTTTCAAAAAAATGACACATCACGGCTTTTAATTACTCGTCAGCCATTGGGGTTCAATAGCCGATAACCCTTTGTATCCTCACAATAGCCGACAAATATTAAATCTTGCGACTTAGGGTCCCACTTTTTACGTTTCTCATCTGGTATGTGAGCAATAGCACGTGAACCAAATACACGTAGGTGACTTAAATCAGGTTTCAGTCCCGACCAAACTTCTTCGGGTATGTTTTTATTTATAGCAGAACAAACGGATCTATTGATGACATATGTGGCATTGGTAACGGCTTCAGCCCAAAATTTCTTTGGCAAACCAGCATTTATTAACATGAATCGTGCACACTCGACTATGGTGCGATTCATTCGCTCAGCAACGCCGTTCTGTTCCGGGTTGTATGGCACAGTCGTTTGATGTTGAATGTTACAATATTCGGTGCCGTTATCTGTACGCAAGCATTTTATCTTCCGACCAATTCCGTTCTCTACTCTGGCCTTAAATTGTTCAAAAAATGCTGGTACATACGTTTTGTTCTGTAAAATATAAATAAAAACTTTACGAGAAAAATCGTCAACAAAAGAAAGAAAATACTTAGCTCCTCCTATTGAAGTTTCCTCCATAGGACCGCAAATGTCAGAGTGGATGAGTTGTAGCTAATCCTTAGAGCGAGTTTCGTAAGCACGATACGGGTTTTTCGCCATTTTACCTTTCAGACATGTTATGCAACTATCAGTATTTATACCCTACACCACTTTAGTAGGGAGGGTATATTGGGTTTGTGCTGATAAAGTATACCAATCGGCTTAGAATCGTTTTCCGAGTCGATTAAGCTATGTCCGTCCGTCTGGCCGGCTGGCTGTCCATGTAAACCTTGTGCGCAAGGTACAGGTCGCAATTTTCAAGATAATTGGATGAAATTTGGCACACACACCAAAGGACGAAGCCTATTGAAAATGGTTAAAATCGGTCCATTATTTCACCTAGCCCCCATACAACAGAACCCCCCGAAAAGGGATTCTGAGCTCATAATTATGTTAAATATACCTGTATATCGATAAAAAGCGGCACAACTAAGTTTTACAAGTCTTGATGACCTCGCCAAATTTCATAAAGATCATTTGAACCTAGCTCCCATGCAAAGTCCCCTTCAGAAAATTACTTGAATGCCCAAAATCAAATAAATATTAAATAAATGTTATATAAATATAAATACATTCACAAAACTTTATCGAGTTTGGTCCATATTTCCCCTAGCTTCCCATATAAAGCCTTTTTCAGAAAATTAGTTTTTCATCCATAAATTGCTTAAATGTATCGGAACAAGGTAATATTGAAAATAAATGCTTTATTATGAAAAATAAATCACATTTAATATTCATAACTGGTGTAGGGTATCATATGGTCGGTCACGCCCGACTATACTTTCTTACTTGTTTTTTGTTGAAATTGCATTCCATTTACTAAATCTCTTGTTTTTGCCAAGTCACTGTAGTTGAGATGACCCATGCGTGCATGCCACAACTTAATATCACCCTGCGTTGCCATCATACACATTTGTTTTACAATATTTAACTTAAACACGTTCTCTTGAAGGTACGCTGTTGCAACAATTAACCCATCTTTTGCAATTGTCCATTTTTCGAGTACCCTGTACCAAACAAATTTGACAGACAAACCTCTCTTCATCATTTTACTTAATGATAGAAGATTTACTGTCAAGTCTGGAATGTATAACACATCATGGATTATGATGTTCACTTTATTACCATTTTTATCTTCAATAACAATTGAAATATCGCCAACTCCTTCAACATTGAGCTTTTGTTTATTTGCGACAAATAATTCCTTTACATCTGAATCTCTTATTTTGCCAAACCAATCCTTGCGCATCGACATGTGCAAGCTGGCACCAGAGTCAACAAACCAATCTGTTCTCTGTTTTGACTCTTTTTCTTAGCATTCGCCCGGCAGTCAGCTGCTTTGTGTCCATGTTGATTAAAATTATAACAACGAAAGCCTTTTTTAACCTCAAACTTCTTTTTTGCTTTAGAAAACAAAGCTCCGTCTGTCGTCGAATTCTTAATATCCTGTAGAAGTTTGGTTTTAATTGAATCGCATGTGATTTTTCACTTGAGCTTTCAATGCCCATGATCATGGGAGCATATTCTTCAGGGAGGCCTGCTAACCACAACGTTCCAATCCATTCATCGCTGACCGGCATGTCTACCTCTTTCAATTTTACGTACATAATCTTCTATGCTATCGGAAGTAGAATAACTGTGATAAATTGGCGCAACAATCCAACTCTCCTTGTGAGCCCTGAATCCTGAAAAGCCGCATTTAGTTTTTTCCAAACCTCGTTAGATGTATTGGCGTCTTCTTCTTTATTCTACATTTTAAACTAATAAATAAACAGTTTTTAATAAAATTTTAGTTTTTTTGTTTTGGTAAACAGCTGTTTGTTTTTGATTTCAGTGTTACCACTTAATCGTTTTTATACCCTTCACCTTCGTGAGAAGAGTATATATAAGTTTGTCATTCCGTTTGTAATTTCCAAAATATAATTTTCCGACCCCATAAAGTATATATATTCTGAATCCTTATAGATAGCGGAGTCGATTAAGCCATGTCCGTCTGTCTGTCTGTTAAAATCAGTTTTCTGAAGACCCCAGATATCTTCGGGATCCAAATCTTCAATAATTCTATCAGACATGCTTTCGAGAAGTTTCCTATTTAAAATCAGCAAAATCCGTTCATAAACAACGGAGATATAAGCAAAAATCCGAGACAACCTCTGAAATTTTCATAAAAAATAAACAACAACAACACTGCTTATTCATTGCCCTTGTATTTTGTTTTTGTTTTTTTGAGTATTTCGTTTCGTATGTTTGGATGGATGTGTGTTTCATTGCCTTGTGTATATTGTTTTTGTTTCTTGGTACATTCAATGTCGTATGTTTGAATGGCTGTGTGTTTCATTGCCCTGTGTATATTGTTTTTGTTTTCTTGGTGTATTGAATTTCCTATGTTTGTCTGTTGCAAGGTATATTAATTTTATAAGGCGAATTGGCTGTAAGGGAAAATTTTTAAAAACAGCTGACAAATAAATCAAAGCGAATTTATATTAAACAAAAAATGTTTATAAATTTGAATCTATTTATAATTTATTTTGATATTTAAACTTTTAAGATTAAAAACACAAAAATATACCCTAATCACACAATTTCACTTTAATTACAAAATTCACATATACAAAATGAAACCAGTTTGACATTAACAAAATGAAAAAAAGTTTGACATTTACAAAATGTAAACAAAGTTTGACATTAATTATACACCACGGCGAAAAATGAACATAATAGCAAAAAACGATCAGCTGTTCTGATAACACTACCTTATAATTAATATATCTTGGTCTGTTGGTTTCATTGCGTTGTGTATATTGTTTTTGTTTTTTTCTGTATTTCGTTTCGTATGTTTGGATGTCTGTTGGTTTTACTGCCTTGTGTATTTTGTTTTTTGTGTGTTTATTTCGTTTAGCGTTGTTGTTGTTCATTACGTTTTGCTATTGCTATAATAATGATAGTCGGGAAAATGAATTTTTAAATACACTATGGTGAAGGGTATATAAGATT
The DNA here is from genome assembly GCF_015586225.1 of Lucilia sericata. Lineage (NCBI taxonomy): Eukaryota > Metazoa > Arthropoda > Insecta > Diptera > Calliphoridae > Lucilia > Lucilia sericata. The sequence goes on along the minus strand of NW_023994698.1, from coordinate 7,408 downwards.
CGGCACAGCTGAATATAGCACTCTTACTTGTTTATGCTAAAATCGTTTGAATTTTTTGTTTATATGTTGAAATAAACAATTGGAAACACTAAACTTTCTTACAACATTCGAAAAACATATGAAAAATTGTCGTAGGAGTTGTATAGAGCTTTTGCATAGAAAATACCAACAACATTGTTATGACTATTGTAGCAGCTGCTGACATACAACGCTACAACATTGATTGTGAATTGAATATATGTTTATAGATATGAAGCACAAGTTTTATTTTTAAAAGTTACAATAAGAGTTGCACAAAAAATGTATTATAAAAAGTAGAAACAGTGATGCCAGATTTTCTCACTCCAACAACATGTCTGGATCGTCGTAGAATTTAATAAGGACCCAGAATATATATACTTTTGTGGGTCTATGACCAATATTTCGATGTGTTACAAACGGAATGAAAAAAAATAATATCGCACGCTGGGAATAGATAGTCTCTTAAATTTAAAAGAATTATTTCAAATTATTTTAATATATTTTGTAAAATTAAAAAAAAAAACAAGAAATACATTATGTTTATTACAACCTACATATACATATATCTGATTCACTTACCGAATCTAGATGCCACTCTGGCATTGACGCATCTTATAACAAGGCAAGTGTCTAGTGACTTGCTTTCCATTTCAAATATAATTTTTATAGGCCTACAAAATATCGTAGAAGATGGACGTGGATTCTGCCAAATTAGTTTGTTATCTTCTTTTAGTTAAAGTGGAACCATACAAATTGCAAATATATCATCTGTTACATCTTCATGCTTATAGCGCGAATGGCCACTGCTTCCATCACATCCCTATTTATAAAACAAAGTAAGCTCTGCAGATTTACATTGATGCTAAATTTCCTTTTGCGGCTTTAAGAGCCTTTTAACAGTGTGATCTACTAAAAAGTTATCTCTGCCGTTTATATCAAAACAAAAACTATTGGTTTTTCAAAAACTTAATTCTGAAACCCAACATGTTTATACTATCAGTTTTGGATTTTGCTTGTCATTTGCTTACCTACACATTCACACAATTGATTTTGTTTTAATATAATATGCAGTTTTTTATTTTCCACATCACTGCAATTTTAATTTTTCAATTACATAAATTAATAAAAAACAAGTAAGAAAGTATAGTCGGGCTTGGCCGACCATATAATACACCAGCTATGAATATTAAATGTGATTTATTTTTCATAATAAAGCATTTATCTTGAATATTACCTTGATTTCGATTTATTTAAGCTTTATATGGGGGATATGAGCAAATGTGGACCGATCCCGATAAAATGGGCTGGATAGATTTGTATTTATATAATATTTGTCTGTGCTAAATTTCATTGCAATAATAGTGCTAATAAATAAATTGCGGATATTCAAGACACTTTCTGAAGGGGGCTAGGGTATAATAAATATTTTTCATAACACGATTTGTTTAAATTTTAAAATTTTATAAACGTTATTTTTTTTCGTTTTGACATTTTTTTTTTTTGGTTGTGTTGGAAAATGTGATTTTTGAGTCGATTTAACGATGTCCGTCCTTCCGACCGTCCGTGTGTCCATGTAAACGTTGTTATCAAAGTACAGGTCGCAATTTTCAAGATAATTTGATGAAATTTGGAATACGCGTTTGTTTTGACTCCAGGTCAAACGTGTCCTATTGAAAATGGTTAAAATCGGTACATTAGTTCACCTAGCCCCCATATAACTGATCCCTTCGAAAAGGGCTTTTGAGCTCATAATTATGTATAATATAAATGTATCTCGATGAAAGTTCACACAACTAAGTTTTATACAAGCCTTGATGACCTTGCCGAATTTCGAAATGATCGGACTTCATTTGACCCTAGCCCCCACACAAAGCCCACTTCAGAAAGTGACTTGAATATCCGCAATTCATTTATTAGCACTGTTATTGCAATGAAATTTAGCACAGACAAATATTATTTGTATTATATAAATACAAATCTATCCAGCCCACTTTATCGGGATCGGTCCACATTTGCACCTATCCCCCATATAAATAATAAATCGGAATCAAGGTAATATTCAAGATAAATGCTTTATTATGAAAAATAAATCACATTTAATATTCATAACTGGTGTAGGGTATCATATAGTCGGCCAATCCCGACTATACTTTCTTACTTGTTTTAACTAGTTTTTGTTCGAGTTTTCAACAAAAACTAGTTGAAAGTAGTTTTTTATTTGTATGGAAAAACCAAAGAAATTTTAGTAGTTTTTCAATCAAAAACCAAAGAAATCCAAAAACTACTAGTTTTTCCTGGGTCTAAATGGCATATAAGGAATTGGTTGTGGAGGCGAAAAGCTAAATTTTTTTATTTTTAATGCTTTAGAGGGATAAGAATCTATAGTTTTGACTATGCTTGGAGCACTTCGTTTCTCAGACTTATAAAGACTTGTTCCAGCAGCAAAATTCAGTTCTTCTGCCGACCAAGTCTCTAATAAAGAAGCAACATTTCAACGCTTTGTTCTCTCAGTTTTATATGAAAATTCCTTAGAAGGCCTGCCATAATTGGAGATCGAAGGTCCATCCAAGCATCCTTCATAACGAGATGATGAAGAAAATTTAGGTGGAATATTAAAATAGCCTGCTAACCAAAATTTATTTTATCTTCGAACGTGAGCCTTGTTCGACTGGCTTGTGCTCACTTTTTCGTTAAAATGCGTATAAACATTCGAGCACTTTTCTGTAATTCCCAGCAAAAACTTTCATTACCATGTAAGGGGTTAAAATGCTAAAATTTACTTAAATAATAGCATTTTAAGTCATTATTTTTTAGTTTTTTAAATGTGGCGTGCCTACGGAGGTTCGTATTTTTTCTTAAATATTCTCTACACAGAAAAAAGTAATACATAACTGGAATGAATTTTGTAACAAATTGTATGAACAGAACATGACTTTTTTCCCAAACCATTTTCATTCAAAATATTAAAAGTTCATAGAATGTATTAATTTGTACATGACGGATATTTTTTTAATTTTTCCTTCTTTTCTGCAATATTTATGAAAAAATTGCTAACAAAGTCTATTATCTACTAATCTGTTTCCATATTTAGTAGATAGTAATCCTTTATTAGCGAATAGTTGAATATCTATTCTTCATAAAATCCCGCCAATACGTGCAGATTTTATCGATTTTAATCTAAAAATCATAAAGAAATACAAAATTTTCCTAAGAAAATTTCAAAAATTTTTTTAACAAATAGAAAATAAAAATATATTTGAAATATTTTAAGTCAAATTCATACCATTTAGGAACTTATTCTTAAATATTATTAACTTTTATCAATGAAAGCAGTTCATAATATTTATGCTCAAACTTTTTTCTGCGTAGATTTCTGACAATATTCTAAATAAAACAAAAATAACTTCTCAATAGTTATCTTGACCCTATAAAAAGTTAGACGCATTCAAAGTTGCAACATGTAAAAAGTGCCGTATTTTTTTCCCCCAAATTAGTCCCTGTATTATTTCTGTTAAAGAAACAAATCTAATTCGGGACCATATACAATATTTATGTATGTATGTATATGATCTGGAAACACAGCTTAACCCTTTCACGCACAAAACTAAACCGCTGAAATTTTTGTGGATATGTTTTCACTAGACACTTTATTTTGACGTATATTGATAACTAGCTGGCCCGACAGACGTTGTCCTGTCCAAATTAGAAAAAATGTTTATGTTCGATTTGTGATTTTAGATAAATCGAAAAAAGTGAGCGTAAAAGTGGGCGTGGTCAATTATTCTTTCAGTAAAACTTTAAATTTGATTACTACGAACATGTTTTAAAAAATTTAGCCAAATCGGTGCAGCCGTTTTCCGATTTTAGATAAATCGAAAAAAGTGGGCGTGGTAAATTTTTCTTTCAGTAAAAACTTAAATTAGATTACTGCGACCATTTAAATAAAAAATTTAGCCAAATCGGTGCAGCCGTTTTCCGATTTTAGATAAATCGAATAAAGTGTGCGTAAAAGTGGGCGTTGTCAATTTTTCTTTCCGTAAAAACCTAAGTTGGACTATGACGAACATTTCAGTAAAAAAATTGTCCAAATCGGTCTAGCCGTTCTCAACTGATGCAATTACCAACGAACGACAATTGATTTTTATTTATATAGAAGATAGATAGATAAGAATAAGAAGAATAAATTATATACCAAAACAAATGGCAACTATAATGCAATAAAAAGATATATAAACGACTGCTATAACATGAAAACTATAAGGATATTTGCAACCATATCGGAGCCTTAAATTACCGCATTTCTAAACCTGTACCAATAAATATACCGATCTATCCAATTTTTGTAAAAATTAATTATGCCACAAATTATACACCAAAACAAAGTGCAACTGTAATGCTTTGAAATGATGCATAAACGATTGTCCTGGCATGAAAACTGTCAAAGTTATTTGCAACTATATCGGAACCTCAAATCACAGCGTTTTTAAACATAGAACAACAATTCTACCGATCCATGAAATTTACAATTTTTTAGAAGAACACATTTTGCCACAAATGATATACCAAGTTAAAGTACAATCGTAATGCATTAAAATGATGCATAAATGATTGTCATAGCATGAAAACTGTCAAAGTTATTCGCAACCATATCGGAACCTCAAATTACCGCCTTTTTAAACCTGGGAAAATAATTCTACCGATCTATCCAATTGTCCATTTTCTAAAAATACATTATGCAATAAATTATGTACCAAAACAAATAGCAATTTTAATGCTTTAAAATGGTGCATAAATGACTGTCCTAGCACGAAAACTGCCAAAGTTAATTGCAACCATATCGGAACCTCAGATTACAGCGTTTATTAAACATAGAACAATAATTCTACCGATCTATCAAATTGACCAATTTGTAAAAACACACATTATGCAACAAATTATATACCATATTAAAGTGCAATCATAATGCTTTAAAATGATGCATAAATTACTGTCATAGCATGAAAACTGTCAATGTTATTTGCAACCATATCGGAACCTCAAACTACCGCGTTTTTAAAGCTGTGAAAATAATTCTATCGATCTATCCAATTGGCCATTTTCTAAAAATATATCTATATAAATAAAAATCAATTGTCGTTCGTTGGTAATTGCATCAGTTGAGAACGGCTAGACCGATTTGGACAATTTTTTTACTGAAATGTTCGTCATAGTCCAACTTAGGTTTTTACGGAAAGAAAAATTGACAACTCCCACTTTTACGCACACTTTATTCGATTTATCTAAAATCGGAAAACGGCTGCACCGATTTGGCTAAATTTTTTAAAACATGTTCGTAGTAATCAAATTTAAAGTTTTACTGAAAGAATAATTGACCACGCCCACTTTTACGCTCACTTTTTTCGATTTATCTAAAATCACAAATCGAACATAAACATTTTTTCTAATTTGGACAGCACAACGTCTGTCGGGCCAGCTAGTTATGGAATAAATTATATACCAAAGCAAATGGCAACTATGCAATAAAAAGATATATAAACGACTGTTATAACATGAAAACTATAAAAGTTATTTGCAACCATATCGGAGCCTTAAATTACCGCATTTTTGAACCTGTACCAATAAATATACTGATCTATCCAATTTTTGTAAAAATTCATTATGCCACAAATTATACACCAAAATAAAGTGCAACTGTAATGCTTTAAAAAAAGTGGGCGTGGTCAATTATTCTTTCAGTAAAACTTTAAATTTGATTACTACGAACATGTTTTAAAAAATTTAGCCAAATCGGTGCAGCCGTTTTCCGATTTTAGATAAATCGAAAAAAGTGGGCGTGGTAAATTTTTCTTTCAGTAAAAACTTAAATTAGATTACTACGACCATTTAAATATAAATAAAAAATTTAGCCAAATTGGTGCAGCCGTTTTCCGATTTTAGATAAATCGAATAAAGTGTGCGTAAAAGTGGGCGTTGTCAATTTTTCTTTCCGTAAAAACCTAAGTTGGACTATGACGAACATTTCAGTAAAAAAATTGTCCAAATCGGTCTAGCCGTTCTCAACTGATGCAATTACCAACGAACGACAATTGATTTTTATTTATATAGATTTTTGATGAAAAATGGAAAAAGTGTTTTCGAAGCTTAAGTACGATAAATTACCATTTAAAATTCTAATTGAATTCGGACATTAAACAAAAATTTCACATTACGGTGGCCCCGTTTGTATGGAATAAGGTATCGATGTTCCCAACTAAAATTAAAGTTTCATTGATTATAAGATAGCGTTTCTCAAAATTTATGTCCTGGAGTCAATATTTGGCTAAAAAGATCCTTTTTTGAGATTTTTATGATGTTTTTCATATTTTTTCTTAAGAAAAGATATACAATTTTGGTATCATAAGGAAGGTCCTTGAGAGACGCTTTCAACGACATAACAGAAATTGTTGTGTAAAAGTAATCGAAATTTTCTAATTTTTCGTAAAATTTTCAGATTTTTTCATTTTATATAGATGAATTTAATATAATTCGTTGAAATTAATACACAATAATCCTCAATAAAATTTACCGAAATGTTTTTTTCGGTTTTTCCAAATTCAATCTAGATCAAATTTTGTTTAAATTTATCGAATCCTATGTACGCTACCAAAACATTGCGAAATAATGTAAACAATAATTCCTCACATAAATAATGGGACAATAAAAGAATCCTTCCAAACGCTGGGAAAATTACCACTCTTCAATGATTTATTAAATAAATACGTAAGAGGAATAGCAATATTGTTAACACAGTTAATTAAAATACCAAATTATGCGAAAATTTCAGTTTCCGTATATTATAATTGCATCATCACTAGATTAATTTTGTTGAAACTTCATATATGAGGGGAAGCGAGTTGAATGTCTTTTGGAATTGACAAATTTGAAAAACGATTTAGGATATATATATATTTGTAGTAACACACACACGCCATCGTTGTGCTGCTAATTTCTTCCTAGCTGCAGTATATTGTTTTGGTTCTGCTACTGCCAGTAGCAAAATGAGCAACTGCCAGTTGCAATTTATTTATTTTTTAAACACTTAAGGATGCTACTTTTTCAAGGTATTTTGTATGCAATGCATACAGTGTAAAAACTTGTTAGTAAACAGTATATGTATATTAGATCATTTTAAAGCTTTTTTGTGCATAAATTTTATTTATATTAATGGAAAACCTAACAATTTTAATTTTTTTGGAATATGACAATTATGAGCAGACTGAACGCGGCTTTAAACCCCCTTTCAAACGATATCGCATATTATATATTGAAATAATTTGTATGAAAGATAAAACAAATTATTAATAAATTTTCTCCTTTTGAGGATGAGGAACCCTTGGTTTTTTGGGAG